>NC_056726.1:530352839-530652839 GCF_019279795.1 Protopterus annectens
CACTGAGGATTGTCGACAACAGTCTCTACAATGTTTGTTTGGAAAATGTTGGCCTTGTAATGTTGACAATGGGACATGTAGCTCCTCAATATAATGATGTGGCAAAACCCACACTGCAATAAACCCTGTCATTACACAATCACCCCAACACCCACACAGGACACTGATAACACACACACAAATACACACTTACCAGTACTGAGTTTCAACCCCCTACCTGACTATCTATTGCTATTACATTGTTATGCAGTTATTGCACGTGTCATGGAGCTTACATGTTGAAGAGCTGTCCAAAGGTATCTTTGAAGGTGAGTGACATCAGCAACAGTGATAAAGGAGGGATAAGGGAAGTGTAGTACATGTGGTTGTCCACAAAAGCAGGTGTCAAGGAAGACACAACCACACTCTTTCAGGGGAATCACACACATTATCACAGTTGGCAAGGTCAGGATTAGAACTCCTACCTAACTAGTTTGCTACACTACAGTGTTACGCAGTTATCACATGTACCACAAAGAATATCAAGCTGATATATGGCCAAAGGGTTATTTCTAGGTGACTGACAGCAGGCATGCTACAGTAGGGCAATGGGAGGTGTAGTGAGTGGGAATGGCTTCAGAATCATTAATCTACACATACACACACACACACACACACACACACACACACACACACACACTTGCCAGTACTGACATGCATGGGTTCATTGCTTCACAGGTGTGTAGTAGTTGACTGTGCCAGAAGGCTGTACAAGGCTGGGCAAAGTGAATACCCTGGCATCAGGCCACATGACAGTGGTCTCCAGTGCGGCTCAGGGGTGTAGTCTCTGGAATGGCCTACACAGGTGGGTATTGTATTTATAGGTTCATAGGTTGGTACTAGGCTATTGGCCCTAGGGCCTATACAAGCCTAGCCATAACAATCCCTTGGATATTTCTTCCCACAATATTTACTTTCCTGGACCTCTGTCTAGCAGGGTGACTGATGTGATCCCTGGGGTGAATTTCCTATCCCCCATCCAATCATCAAGGTTCCTTTTGAAGAGGGCCAAGGATGCATGACATGTATGGGCAGTCTATTCCAGAGTATGGGAAGTCTCTGGGTCAAGAACCTATCCCTCCAGCATGTTTTGTTCATTGTGATGACAAGGTTTAGATCCCTGGAGCATGTGGCTCTGAGGAATTGTGATTTCTTTAAGTGGAGCATGTCCAACAGCTCAGGGTTTAACATGGCCTTGTATGTTAAGCAGAGATCCCCTCTGAGTAGACGATATGCCACAGAGTATAGCTGGAGTTTTTTTAGATGGTCAGCATAGGGCATCTGCTTTAGGCCCGTGATTCTTTTAGTGAGGTATTTCTGCGGCCTTTCCAGCTGTTGCAGATGTCTTGTGAGGTACATACCAAATGGGGCGTTGTATTCTATAATGGGTCTAATGACGGATGATTACAGTGGGACAATGACCTTCTTTTTTCTGGATGAAAATCCCTTAGTGATGAGGTGTGCCACATAGAAGGATTTCCTGACTGTTGTGGCAATGTGGTTATCGAAGGTGAGACCACTGTCCACCTGTGTCCCTAACTCTCTCATCACACTTTTGGTGTTTAGTGTACTGCCACCTATGTGGTAATTCATGGGTACATGTTTTTTCCCAAAGGGGAAAACTATATATTTCTTGGCATTAAGCTTGAGCCCATGGCTCTGGCACCAAGCATATGTTTCTGTAAGGCCCTTTTGTAGAATATCCACATCATTTGGGGATTCAATAATGGCTCCCAGTTTGCAGTCATCTGTGAACTTTGTTAGCCAGAGTCCCTTCCACTCATCTGGGTTACGTTTGTGGGTGGCCAGTGCTGTGCAATGCTTGCCATGTATATGATCTATATTGCATAACATGGACTGTGTCTGGGTTGTGCGCATGTCCCACATGTATGTTATGTGACGTGTGGAAGTGTACTTGGGGTCTCTGGGGCATGTTGTGTGGACAGATTGTTATCATCTGATGTGGCATTCCTGACCTCATGTGGTGAGACCTGGCTATGGAACAGAGGTCGCACCTGCACCTACATTGACAGCATGATACAGGTATTCAGTGGAGTTAGTGGCATCTGTCCATACAGGACATGTGTATAAGGCATGGTATTCCCTTTGAGGGTTACATTTGCAGACTCTACAGTTGTTGCAGGCATCCAGTGGGGAACATAGCAAAGGACTTCTGTATTTATTTTCCTATTGTAGGGATGGAGCAGCGTGCCATGTCCTTTTACTTGCTGGATAACACACACTCAGTCAGGAGATGTTACACATCACAGTAGATTCTGATGTCAGTGGCAGTGTCTTGGTCAACAGGCATGTAGTCCACTGCAATCACACAGTGGTTACTATCTGTGGGCAATATGCAGGGAACTACCAATATAGTGGTTGTTGCCTAGCCAGGTGTGTTTGTGTATGAGACGTGGGTGGAGAGTGTTCTCTGAGTAATACAAGGGTTGCCTATATTGTTCACTGGTCCATAATTTCACATGTAGGGCTATGGAATGTCTACACCAACCTGTCTGCTGTTTAACATCTGTTGTCCTTTTAAGGTGGACATTGCGACATATAGTAGGTCCTCAATATAATAATTTAACAAAACTCACCCCAGAATACATCCTATCATTTACAATCACAGCAACCTCCACACAGGATAATGATGACAAACACACACACCCTTGCCAGTACTGAGATTCAAACCTCTACCTAGCTTTGTATTGCTACTACAGTGTACCACATTTATCTCATGTGCCATGGAGCTTATTGGATGGATGTTGTCCAAAGGTACTTCTAGGGTGAGGAACATCACCAGCCCTTGTAAATACTGGCATTGGGTGATATAGTGGGTGAGAAATCCCAAAAATAATTTTACCTTTACATTTGCCAGGGGTGAGGTTCAAACCTCTATTTAACAACCTGTACGGACCATTATGTTACACATCTACCACATGCATCACTGACCTGACATGGTATAGGCTTCGCAACAGATACTTGTAAGGTGAGTGATATCTGCAGGACTGCTACAGTCAGGCTCTGAGATGTTTACTGGCTGTAAGTAGGGAAAAAAATCTGTGAGGTACACACACAAATACTTGCCACAAATGAGATTCAAACCCATAGCTGTGTAGTTACAGCTACTACATTGTTCCGCATTTATGGCACGCACCATGGAGCTTATAGGGCTAGCTCTTCTCCAAAGGTATATTTCAAGGTAGAAGACATCAGCTGGCTTGCTAAAGTAAGGCAATGGGAGGTGTAGTGACTGTGAATGGCCTCAAAATCATTACTCTGTGTACACACACACACACACACACACACACACACACACACACACACACACACACACACACACACACAGTTTCATAGTTGCCATGTCTGGGATTAGAACTTCTACCTAACTAGTACATCACACCATCACATTACACAGTTATTGCACATGCCACAAATCTTGTCCAATGAGATATTTCAAGGTGACTGACATCAGCAGGCTTGCTAAAGTAGGGCAATGAGAGGTGTAGTGACTGTGAATGGCCTCAAAAGCATTACTATTACTCTCTACATACACACAGTTTCACAGTTGCCATGTCTGAGATTAACCTCCCTACCTAACTAGTACATCATACTATTGCATTACACAGTTATTGCACATGGCATGGAGATTACAGGGCTGAATTTTGTCCAAGGAGGTATTTCAAGGTGACTGAGATCAGCAGGCTTGCTAAAGTAGGGCAATGGGAGGTGTAGTGACTGTGAATGGCCTCAAAAGCATTACTGTCTACACACACACACACACACACACACACACACACACACACACACACACACACACACACACACACACACACACCCAGAGTTTCACAATTGCCATGTCTGGGATTAAAACTCCTACCTAACTAGTACATCACACTATAGCATTGCACAGTTATTGCATGTGCCACAAAGCTTACAGGGCTGAATTTTGTCTGAGGAGGTATTTCAAGGTGACTGACAGCAGGCTTCTTAAAGTAGGGCAATGGGAGGTGTAGTGACTGTGAATGGCCTCAAAAGGCACTGACCTCCTAAGTCAGGGATTGTGGGTTTGAGTCCCATCTCAGGTGATATAATCTACCTATAAACCTATCCTCATTAGCACTCTTCAAGAAAAATCTTGATAAGTAGATGGAAAATACACCCCTGGGATCACTTCTGTGGCTCTGCTTGACAGGGGCACAGGAAAATAACTTTCCTTGGGTGGCATAAGCCAGGGAACCTTGTTGGCTAGGCTTACTTAGGCCCTTGGGCCGATAGCCTAGTACTTACGAACCAAAATCATTGATCCCTACACACACAAACACAGAGTTTTACAGGTGCCATGTCTGGGATTAGAACTCATACTGAACTGGTATGTTACACTATAGCATTACGCAGTTATCGCATGCGCCACAGACCTTATAGGGCTAGCATTTATCCAAAGGTGTATTTCAAAGTGATTGACATCGGCAGGCTTGCTAAATGTAGGGAAATGGGAGGTGTAGTGACTGTGAATGGCCTCAAAAGCATTACTCTTTACACACACACACACACACACACACACACACACAGAGTTTCACAGTTGCCATGTCTGGGATTAAAACTCCTACCTAACTAGTACATTACACTACAGCATTACACAGTTATTGCACATGCCACAGAGCATTTGTCCAAGGAGGTATTTCAAGGTGACTGACATTAGCTGGCTTGCTAAAGTAGAGCAATGGGAGGTGTAGCGACTGTGAATGGCCTCAAAATCATTGATCCCTACACACACAAAGTTTCACAGTTGCCGTGTCTGGGATTAGAACTCGTACCTAACTAGTATATCACACTATAGGATTACGCAGTTATCGCATGCGCCTCAGAGCTTATAGGGCTAGCCCTTATCCAAAAGTGTATTTCAAGATGAATGACATCAGCAGTCTTGCTAAAGTAGGGCAATGGGAGGTATAGTGTCTATGAATGGCCTTAAAATCATTGATCCTTACACACACAAACACACAGTTTCACAGGTGCCATGTCTGGGATTAAAACTCCTATCTACTGAGTACATCATACTACAGCATTACGCAGTTATCGCATGCTCCACGGAGCTTATAGGGGGTAGCTCTTATCCAAAGGTGTATTTCAAGGAGAATTACATCAGCAGCCTTGCTAAAGTAGGGCAATGGGAGGTGTAGTTTCTATGAATGGCCTCAAAATCATTGATCCCTACACACACAATCACACACACAGTTTTACAGTTGCCATGTCTGGGATTAGAATTCTTACCTTAGTACATCACACTATAGCATTACACAGTTATTGCACGTGCCACAGAGCTTACAGAGCTGAATTTCATCCATGGAGGTATTTCAAGGTGACTGACATCAGCACGCTTGTTAAAGTAGGGCAATGGGAGGTGTAGTGACTGACCTCAAAAGCATTTATTTATTTTACATTTGTTAACCGGGATAGTCCAACTGGACACAGGTCCATTTTCAGTGGAGGCCCGGGGAGAAAAGCTCCACATGTGGATGGTTACATAAGAGTTAAACAGTAGCAGTTTTATACAGTCACATATAGATACCAGTACAGAATTATAGGATTATATGCATACTTGGAATACATACATACTTAAACTTAACATTGTAGTTTTCTTGGTTGGTAAGAACTGTTGCTGGTGCTCAAAGACGCCTTCCGACAGGTAAAACCAAATAATCAAAATCAGGAACCAGAAGGAGTCACCACGAATGAATAAAACCTCCGTATATAGCAAAACATAAAATATTTAATGTAATGAAAGATAATAAATGAGCGCTTTCGCATAGCCAAGCTATGCTTCTTCAGATAATCAAGTTACAGATACATTTAGATCTTATTTATATATACTGAAAACATTTTGGCGGGCTTGTTGACTCATACAATTAGTCAATTAAAGCAATCGCCAAGGTTTTAACTGATGGCACTTGCAAGATTTAAAACTTTTAATACACAAAGTGTTTTTAGCATTTTGAAAGAACTAAAACATATAAAAACACATAAAAGAGAGCATGAAACAGCATGACTAGCAATCATTGTTAAAATGCTGCACGATGAATGGTGTAGAGACATATAACATTTTCAACTGCATTTCTAAATTGTAGCGGTACTTCATTCCTGTCCCTAACAGAGAAAGCTGCAATGCCTTCATGTATAACAAATGATAACTAGCGAGATTCTATTCTAGATGGCGCAACAATCAGTGAGCCATTCCATAAAAATATAATGCAAAAATAGTGCAGAAACCATAGTAAAACATAATGAAACATATTGCTGAATCATTTGACAACAGTGGGAGCAGTCACGAAAACTGTTGTCTAAGCTAACTATCCAGACTGCAAAATGCGGTCTGTTTAACTTACTGCAACATGAACATAAACACGGCGTCCCAACCTAGAACATCTGCCGATTGTGTTTTGCAACCTATATAGTATATCCAAAAGCGCGCATGTTATTCTATAAAAAGGGGGGAAACCCATAGTGACAAAACCTTAGGTTTAGCAAATTGTTAAAATGTAAGGTACTCTTTTGGAATAATGTCTCTATCATGGAGGTCTTATGCCAAATTTCTTAGTGTGTCGTATTCCTGATATGTTATTTAGTAAAACATATTCGAACATTTTCTTGAAATGACCCAGACTGTTGAAAATCTTGAAAAACAGCTTGTATAATAACAACATAAGACCAAGTAGGTTATCAAAACATGTCCAAGTATTACAAATCAAAGCTCAGTAAAAAACATTGACTCTTATTGATAAAGGATATCTGCAATATCTGAAATAAACACTCTGAATGAGTGAATAAAATGAACAATATAAACCACATCAATATAAATATGTAAAACAGTCATGGTAATATACAACTCAAAAGGTCAGGTCACTATCTGACCCTAGCTGGAATGGCCTCGGGCTCGAGTATCTTATTACAGGGGTCTATTGTTCAAAATAGGTTTTATGGATAGAAATTGATTTATCCCAGGGTCAGCTTGTGCTTTCAGCAAAAGTATCCATTTTAACTCCATGCATGCTAAGTTGTTAATATTGTCTCCTCCTCTAACATTATCTCTCATTACTTGCAATACTTTGAATGTAAAATAATGTGAATTGTGTTCGATAATATGCTTTGCAAGTGCATTTTGGTAATTTTTCTTCCTAATGTCGTAGAGGTGGTTATATAGTCTGTCCCTGAGTCTCCTTTTTGTGAGGCCCACATAGAACGCTGGACAGCATTCACATGTGGCCAGGTATACCAGATTTGTGCTATCACAGTTGTAATAATGGTTTGGATGAAAGACATACAAACCATGAGGGTGTTCAAAAGTTTGTTCCTTAGAAATGTGTGGGCACATATGACATTTTCCGCAGGGAAATGTTCCTCTTTTAGATGAAGTCATGTCCTTATTAACAAGGTTATGTTTATCTATGCATAAAATCTGTTTGAGGTTATTACAGTTTCTGTAACTAAAAGTAGGATGATTACCAACTATCTGCGTGGTGTCTGGATCCATATTCAGTATGTTCCAATTTTTCTTAATTAATTTCTGGATGTTTAGAACATCACTCGTGTATTTCAACAGAAAAGGTGTTTTTCCTGAGTTGTCATGTTTTCTGTTCTTATAATGGGAGAATCGATGAAAACTTTGTTTGGGAATATGTATGTTGGACGGTCTACCTAATACCTTCTGTTTACAGTCCCTGATCAAGTTATTCTTGTAACCTCTGTCTCTTAGTAGCTGTTCTAGCAAGGCTACTTCTCTCAAACAATCAGTTTCGCTGGTACAAATTTTGGATATTCTATTCAACTGACTTGTGATAATACCTGAAAAGGTGTGCCTAGGATGCATGCTTTCAAATCTTAAAAGGGAATTTTTCCAAGTTGGTTTCCTGTAAAGTGACGTACTGATACCACTACCTGTATTGAACTTTAGAGTTAGATCTAGAAAATTAATCTCTGAACTCGAGGTTTCAACAGTGAACCTAAGAAAAGGACTCGTGGTTTCTACGTCTCTTACAAATTTAATGCAGTCATTATGACTGCCTTCCCACACAAAGAGTACATCGTCTACAAACCTCTTGTAAAGTTTGACATTATTGAACAGGGTATGATTAAACAGATGATTGCATTCCCACTCATAAACTACTAGGTTTGCATAACTGTTGGCGCAGGGGGTGCCCATGGCAACCCCCCACTTCTGTAAATAAAATTTATCTTTAAACAAAAAGATGTTATTATTAAGTACTATCTCAAGTAGATAGTTGATCAATATCTGTCTATTATTGGTGTATTGGGATCTACTGAGTAATAAATCATTTATGGCTTGCTGACCTAACTCATTTGGTATACTTGTAAATAGATTGACTACGTCCATAGTTACCAGCAGGTAGTTGGAAACATCTTTATCAAGTCTAAAATCCCTCAGAAATTCAACCAATTGATAAGAGTCCGATAGTATGTTGGGGATTGCATTCACCATCGGTCTCAACATGCATTCCAAAAAAGAAGAAATTGTGTATGTGCACCATCTCTCACTGGCTACTATGGGCCTCATCGGCACAGGTGTGACATTTTTATGTATCTTGGGCAGACCTTTTATGATCGGTAACATGGGGTGTTCGATCATGAAGTATTCATAAGTCTCACAACTAATTTGCCCACAAAGTAATAAATCATATAAGTCTGCCTGTATTCTCCTTATGGTGTTATCGACAAAGGTCTTGGGTACTAAAGAATATGTATTAGTGTCTGCAAGCATAGATGTCATAGTAGTATCATATTCAGTGGTGTTAAGTAAAACTACCGCCCCACCCTTATCTGCAGGTTTAATGGTTATTGTAGAATCACATTTCAGTTGGTTAAGCGATCTTTGCTCTTGTTCTGTCAAATTAAAAAACTTACATCTCTTCTGATTTTTAGCATAGTATTCATAGATGTCCTTTTCACATAATTTGGAAAAACATTCCAAGTCATGTGGAATGGGTGGCATATAGTTACTTTTACGTTTAAAGAACTCTCTAACAGCATCTGTTTGTATAGCAGAATTACCTTTAAAAAACAACTTTAAAGCCACATTGCGACAGAATAGTCTGAGATCTATCAAGGTCTCATTCAAACTACTGAGTTGAGAGGGTATAAAATTTAGCCCTTTGTTAAGGAGTGTGACAGTAGAGTCTGACAATGGAAAGTCTGATAAATTACAGACTAGATCATTCAATTCCTTTGTTTTCTCGTCTGTCCATACTTTTCTTCTGAGCCCTTCCTCTTGCGGGGCCCCCTGCTGTTGGAGCGGCCTCTCCATGCCGTTTGTTGTTTGACGGGAAACGGTAAAAAATGGGTAGACGTGCTTGCAGTGTCTTTAGGTCTAGCCCCAGATGTTATAAGAACTTTATCAGCTTGTTGGTTGGGAAGAGGAGTATTGTTTTCATTACATTAAATATTTTATGTTTTGCTATATACGGAGGTTTTATTCATTCGTGCTGACTCCTTCTGGTTCCTGATTTTGATTGTAGTTTTTTTGTTCGAACTTAGACATTGTTAGTGGTACAAGGCTGAAAAAGGTAGCATGTCATTCAGTAGTACAATACATATGAGAATGAGACTAAGTCTGAAACATTTACTATTTTACAGATAGCCAGGTAGTGAAGAGAGTGGTAAGCTGGTTAGTCAGGGTTGGTACAGGGGCACAGCCAGTGACTTTTTAGGAATTTTTTGAGAGATGTTTTAAATTGTTTGATAGTATGGTTTGCTGTAAGTTCGGCAGGGAGCTGATTCCAGATTGTTCCAACAGAGTTGCAAAACAATGAGTCACATGCTGAGTTTTTAGATTTAACAGTTTGTGCCAGTATTTTGTCAGAAGACCAGAGAGTTTTTAGGTTACTGTAAGGGGTAATTATATTTTAGTATGGGTGTGCTTTCAGGCTGATGGAGGACTTTGTGGGCTATTATTAATTGATTATACTGGATTTGAGAGGTTATTGAGAGGCATTACTCTCTACAAACATGCACACAGGGTTTCACAGTTGCCATGTCTGGGATTAGTGCTCCTACCTAAGTAGTACATCATACTATAGCATTACACAGTTATTTCATGCACCACAGAACTTATAGGGCTGCTCCTTGTCCAAAGGGGTATTTCAAGGTGACTGACATCAGCAGGCTAGCTAAACTAGGGCAATGGGGAGTGCAGTGTGTGTGAATGGGCCATAAACCATTCCTCTAGAAACACACACAACACTCAGTCACACACAACTTTACATTTGACAGAACTGTGTATATGACTACTAGATGAATGATGACTTGTACTGTCATGTTACACAGTTATCACAAGCACCACAAACACTATAGTGCTGAGGGCTACCAGAAGCAAATGTCTACAGTGATAGACATTGGCACATCATATGATATTGGCCAATT
The DNA here is from genome assembly GCF_019279795.1 of Protopterus annectens. Lineage (NCBI taxonomy): Eukaryota > Metazoa > Chordata > Ceratodontiformes > Protopteridae > Protopterus > Protopterus annectens. The sequence goes on from NC_056726.1 coordinate 530,363,313, forward strand.
AGATGTGTGGTGGGTGGGACAGGCCACATGATGGGAAGCTCTTTGTCATTGTCTGTCTCTCTCTCTTCCCCACATCTCTGTGTATGTTTGACCTATTATAGTGTGTTGTCCTTGGATATGTGTGTGTATTCCTATCTGATGTGTGTGCAAAGCATGACTGGTGTGCAATGTGGTGTGTATGCACAGAAATCTGCGACTGACAGATATGTATAGTTCTCAGTTGTTGTCAGACATGGTCTTCATTTCTGTAAGTGTGGGAGCATGCCCAGTATGACCCTTCTGTATTTTGTTGTCAGACATGGGCTTCATTTATCTAAGTATGGGAACATGCCCAGTATGACCTTCTGTATTGAATGTGTAAATCCATTCCAGGTAGGTTGTACTCTGGTGCAGGCATTTGTGTTCTACACCTACAGCTACCAACATGTTTCTGCAGGATATCTGTAGATAGGCTGATAATATGTAGTCACAATGGGCAAATGATAGTAGGATACTGTAACTGATTGTGTTTGTGCTGCTTGTGCTACATGGTTTTGGTGTTAGCAGAGATATTCAGACATATGTACTGTTTTACACTGTGATGTATTATGTCATCAACTACTGACAGATATACTTATTTGTTCACAGTAATTTCCTGGGGCATACAAGATGAATGAAGCTGGGTTCATATATCTGAACATTTCCCCCTCACATTGTGGTTTACAAGCAGGCTTGTAGCCACCCATTGCTGGGTTTGCAGGCAGGGATAGTATGGGCACATATCAGAGTTTCAGACTTCACACACTCCATGGCTTCCATGCTTCTACCACCCCCTGTTATTCTATCCTCTTCCTAACATTATGCAAGCGATATCTGATAAGTATCCGTATAGTTATTACTAAATCCCAGCAGTATTTAGGGGTTGGTCTACAGTTCATGCAGTAGGACATGGTAGACATGCTACTGAGATTTGTCGACATGGCCTTGCGTTTGTGTTCTGTGGACTGTGTTATGTCGTTATTTGGAACTCCATGAGATAACATGCATTGGCAGTATGGGTGAGACACAGGCCTTTGACAGAGGACTGTAGGGCATTTGGTAGTGATGCAGGCCATCTGTAGCAGGCCAGTACATTCTGTCACTCCTACAGTCCCAGGTTGCAAGCCACTGGATTCCCCTGGGGTGACAGAGTAGGTGTGCAAGGTGTTAATGGCAATACTTTCTGTCCTTATTAATCCATTGGTGTGGATGCTGGCAGGGTGCTGCTTACAGCTAGGGACACATCTGCATGGGACACCTCTTCAGCATGCTGCATTTTGTGGGTATTCCCATACAGAAGTGGGGGTCATACTGTACTCATTCCCAACAGCAGGGACATGGCCTGTGATGAACCTGTGGCTGATGGTGGGGTGAGCTGAGTGCATGTGTGCTATGTTAGTTTCTCACAGCTGACTCACAGATATACGTGGGGCATTCCCCTTATGCTGGCTTGTGCGGGGACATCAGCAGTTTCTCAGTACTTCATAACTGTGCCTTTTGTGGTTTGCCAGTGTTTGGCCAGACTACATCAGTATTCCATACTACACAGACAACTAATATGCTGCTAACCTGTATGTACAATTCCAAAGGTCTGTCCATTTGACAGTAACATTTTATACACTCTCTGTCTAGGGTACGTCCGCCTGTGTACTGTGTGTATGTCTGGGCCCACATTCCTGCCATGTCCATCTTTCAGATGGTGACAGATATTACACCCAAACAATTAGTATGGATTACTGCTGGATTGAGTCTTGCTGGGATACATTGTGTTTGGCACTGCAGTTGTCAGAACTTGGCCCTGTCATCAACAGTACTGGCCATGGGCCACCGGTACACAACCCTCCATACCTACTTGCTGACCACTTCCACACAATATACAACACACAACAACTTAACACACAGAGGCCTGCATATTGTACACATGCAACAATCTAGCCTGCTAATTTGGCCAGCTCAGGTAATCTGTGTTCCACGGTTATTATACCCACACATACATTTTACTACATTTCTATGTAGAATTGTGAAGGGGGGGCATACCTGACAACTGTAAACATTTGCTATGACTGTACTGGTATTTCAGGTACTCTGTTGGCTTCCATTTCATTGTGTATTCTGACCTATCATGCAGACTAGAGACATATCAGTGTAGTACAGATCTTAGGTTTTATTGACCTACATTTCAGTTTCAGACTTCTTACCCTTAAGAACTAACATCTAACTGTCTGACCTGTTGTAGTCAGTCTGTGTAGGTCTGGAAGGGGTTGTTCTCCATTTCCATCAATCGGAGGCCTTAGCACAGCCTTTCTTTGTGGTCATCTACACCTGTCCTGCTGGCTGAGACAGTTGTTGGGTATGTGAGCCTCACCGACATGCATGTGTGTGTCCTATGGATACACATTTGGCCCACCACATGTCCTGCAGTGGGATTTGTCACCTTGTCTAGTACTGCCTACTATGTTGACACCAGTATTTGTTATGGATTTCATGCTGCCCATATAGGTGTCTACTATCTGCTGCCATCCCATTCAGCCACCTGATTCCCTTGCATGCTCACATCCATACCATAGACACAAGTAGCAGAACATACTACTACATTCAGCAATTGATAGGGAGAGTGACTTAACTTGTTTCTGTATCAGTATTGAGGATGGTGCTGGAGGGCTGACTATGTTGGATGCACATAGTACACTCCCTATACATGGTTAAGCACAGGTAGTGTCATGTTTGGCATCACTTTTACTGTATGTGCGAGTCAGAGAGAGGTGTCATTCCCTGGGTTCCTACCGTGTCAGTGTATGTCCTATACGTTGCTTCTTTGCCAAAGCCTGGGCATACTGTGCATGCCTTCTTCTGCCTACAGGGGCAGGCTCAGGTTGTTCCTCTTCCGAGTCAGTCTGTGCCTGTGATGACCTTGGCAATGGTGGGGGGTTGTGTGGTTCTGCCCCGTGCTGTTCCTGCTGAAGCTGTTTCCACAGGATCATACTGTGTAGCATGGCATATACAATGACAATGTGGGTACATGTAGCTGGAGAGTATTGCAAGGCTCCACCAGATATGTCCAGGCACCGGAACCGTAACTTGAGCATCCCAAACACATGCGCTATTATGATTCTCGTTTGTGCATGTGCCTCATTATGGAGTTCTTGTTTGGGTGTGTGTGGATTTTGGATGAGTGTCATCAGCCATGGCTCCAGTGCATAACCAGCATCCCCCACTAGGTGGCCAAATGGGATGTCCCCACTGGCAAATCTCTGGTACAGCTGCATCATATGCCAAATGTGGGAGTCATGATAGCTTCCAGGACTGCCAGCACACACATTCATTATAATGCCCTGGGCATCGTACACAGCCTGGCAGTTGATGGAGAGGAAGCCCTTGCAGTTTATTTAAACCCTACCTCGCTCGCCGGGTGTTGCTTTGATGTGTATGTGCATGCAGTCTATAGCACCCACTACGTCAGGGTATTCTGCTGTTTGGTGGAGGAGACGCATATTGCTGGTCAATACCTCATGGGTATTGTGGAAATATATGTGCTCACCGGCATGTGCTGACATGGCATCCAGGAACTGGTGGAGTACCCTAGATGCTGATGCCTGTGAGATCCCCATGATATCCCCATTTGGCCTTTGGAAGGTACCTGGGGCTAGTATTCTTAAGCCTACACATACCTTGATATCCACTGGGATGGGTTCCCCTCTGTTGGTTCTGTGTGTGAGGAGTGGCTGGCACAGCTCAACATTTTGCTGTAGGAGGTCCCTGTCCACCCTATAGCGCTCCAATATCTCCAGCTGTTGTAGTCTCTGGTAGGTTACCCTGGGTCTGTACTCTCTTCTCCTTTTCCTCACTGTGGGTTGGTCGTCAGCATTCTCATCCTCACCACCCTCAGCCTCTTCCACGTATTGATTTATGAGAGCAAAAGCAGCCCCTATCATTTTGTTGCTTTTGTTAGGTAAAATTTCCCTGTCTGTGTAGAGCGGTGGTGTACAGTTTGTGGGAAAAAACAGAGGGAAATGTGTTTGCATAGTTTATAGTAGTGCGGTGGGTTGGGCTGGGCTGCTGCCTGTGTAATTGGCTCATTCTGATACATTTCACCTGCCAGCTATGCTAGTTCTCCTTGATTACCTTCCTACTGCTGTTTCCCCTTCCCATTGCCTTCCTGTTTAAGCCCCGAGGTGCGCTGCACAAACCCAGTGCTCAGATGTAATGGACTTTCTGTTTTCTGGTTTATTTATTTATTTTTTTTGTTTAAAATCCGGTGCGTGGTGTGCACACCCGTTTAGGCAATGTAAATACTGCTAGACAGCTTCAGACACACCCTTAGCTGTGCTTAGCTAAGGGCAAATGGGCCACAGAGCTCCAATAAGCTTACAGCATGCATGACACACCCCCTTATGAAGTCATCTAGCTCTTATGCTTACACCATGGTATTAATGCACCTACATGGTTGGGTGCAAACTAGCACTGAGGGGAAATCTGTGATTCAGTATCATTGCCCTCATTTGCATAGAATTGATTGCTAATGCATGGCTACAAAACCGACATTCAGCCTTCCTCCTTAGCAACCACTATTCCATGGTCTTATTGTGTTATGCATGCCATTGACTATTATGGCAAAATGATGATTTTGGTTTAAAAGCTTATTTCCAGCTTTTTTTATTATTTTCGGGCCGATCCCGTTTACGCACCACTGCCCTATGCTTAAACGGTCGAAATCAGCCAAAAAAAGTTATTTTTTTATAATTTTGAAATGAATTTTCATGCCTATGGCCATATATTTGGCCTTTGGCATGCCTAACCCTTATAATACATGCTTTTTTTACAAGCTGTCATGCCTCAGTTTTGTAGTTTGCAGAAATGTATTCAGCTATTGGCTGAATACATTTCTGCAGTCTACATTATTCCTGCACGGACACCTGCCTGCTTCCTGGATCACAAATTCACCTCATTTGCATGGCTTTCACCAGCAAATGAGGTAATTAGCATACAGGGGCTGTGTCCATGCGGGAATAGTGCAGGAGCACTTGTGGACATCCGGGAGCTCATTCCTGGATCGCATGTCTGCCATATTGCCTGCAGCAGCTCTTGCACTATTCCTGCACGCCATGCAGAGCTTGCTGAATCCTGGGGTTTATTTGTCCTCTGAGTTGTTTGTTTAGTTTAATAAGAGTGCATTACACATATTACACATACTGTATGTTTTATTTGTTTATAACAACTGTAATTCACTTCAAAATTACATACGTTGTTCAGTTTCTGCCTCCTGTTAAACCACTACCTGAACATTAGTCTACATGTATTTTTTACACAAATTCCACTTATTTCTATATAATTTGCTTCTTCCCTTTCTAAAGATCACACTTACATTTATTTTATGTGTTTAACACTATCCAGTACTTCATTTACAGTTGGATAAGATTTTCATTTCCATTTTCTAGTAAGTGCATTTTTCATGTCTATGCAATTCAGATCATGTGTCCCATATCAACATAATTTATTCCCTTAGTTACAGCCATTTGCTCTTCCAATATCTCTGACCGACTACTCTCTGGGGAAATTTTAAAATCTGCCAGTTCCTTACACTCCCAAAAAACATGTTGCCAGTTGCCTGTGTTCCCATCATTTCTCCAGTATTTGCTGTCTACCTGAGGAAACATTTTTACAAAGTATGTTTGTGGAATAAAAATACCCATGTAAACACTTCCAAGCATAAATCCTAAACCTTCTGGACTTTGTTGCATACTTGGGAGCCATGCATATGTCTTTCAATTGTTCCTTTGTAAATTGCTTTTCTAGTCTGTTTTCCAAATCTTTTCTAATCTTCTGTGATTATTTATATGCCCTACTAATTTTCCCATTTTTTAACAACTTGTTCTGTTCCAGACTTGACTAAAAATTCTACAAGAGCTTGTCTTTCAACTGTGATTCCCCTATCCCTTTCTGTTTTGCCTGTTGATATCAATCCCTGGTAGGTAGGGCAATCTCTAATCAGCAGTTCAAACTTCTGCTTGGCCTCCTCCCACACTGTTACTTTATTACTTTGTTCCTCTCTAGTTCTTTACTGCCAGTTCCTTGGTTCCTTTATCAGTTTCCTCAGTAAATTCCAGCCTCTTGACTGTTTTCTGTACCCCTACTTGCAGCCATCCCTTTGAGTAAAATGTTCTTTTTCCATTAACAGGTTGACTTAGTTCTTAGAATACTTTTTGAAACACTATGAATATAATATTCTGTATGGTTATTGTTTCTCTCCTTAAACATCTGCATCCAATACATTACTTTCCTTATTTCTTGAACTTTCTTCTTGCTTCACCATCATCCATTTTCATTTTGATTTATAACCTTCTGCTCATGTTATGTATATGAGCGTTAACTGCGTAGTTCTAAAACATTCAAACAAATCAGGTAATCCTTAATAACCTTGTTCTTTGGGGGAGATCATCTTATCCCACTTAACTCTTGCCCTCTTCCTTTCCCAAATAAATCCCTTCAACTCTTTAAGTACTGTCAACAACGTCTCCTTTGGTTGATAAAACTATGCCTGACCTGTTTATAAAATTTAAAGGGACTAAAAAAGATTTTCACTGCTTGTATCTTACTATCCATATCTGTAAAAAGACCTTCTGGTTTTGTCAGTTTTAGTTTAATATTTTATTTAGTCTCTTCCTATATATATTCTTAAATGCCACAACGGTATCCTTTTTAATTCATATAATTAAATACTTCATCTTAAAGTGCTTCCATAAATATGGTTATTGCTGAAGCAGTGTGTGTGGATACATAATTTAGCATTATAACTTTTGTTTTATTTTCATTAGTTTAAGTCCCCCAAAGCCTTGAAACTCAAAATGTTTCACAACACCCAAATGTCCTTTTCTAGATTTAGCAAGTTTAAAATAAGTTTTATTTGCAAAAGATGTTATTTATCTTGATTACCATAATAATTAAATCTTTGAATTTCTGAGTGCCTTATTTTCTCTGCTGATGGCTCTAAATATAAAGCAAATAATGGGGAAAGCAGATGTCCCTGCCTGATTCCTCTGTTCAAACACTGCTTATCAGAGAGGACCTCTACCACCTTAATTATTGCCTCTGATCCTTCATATACCCTCCTTGTTGTTGTTGTGTCTTTCAGCTTTTTCCGGTTAGGGGTCACCACAGCAGAACTCCGGTCCGCTAATGATTGGCAGTAGATTTTTACATGGCGAGTTGCCGGCCCTGACGCACAACCTTCAATGAAGGTACGCCCATTCATGCATGTCTCCACACAGAAGACGCTTCAGCTGAGAATCGAACAGGACATCTTACTGTATGGCGACAATGCTACCGCAGCACCACCACCGCAGTTATCCTTCATATACCCTCCTAATCAACCCTATTATTGTATCACAGAGTGCAAATGCTTCTATTGCCCTACTCATAAAATCCCAGCTTACTCTATCAAATGCTTTCTCTTCATGAAGAACCACCACCAACAGTGGTATTTTCTTAAAGGAAAACTCCACCTTAGAACTAAGAGCTATTTTAACACCTCAAAACCACTCTGAATGCTTCTTATTGAATTTTAATATGTTTTTCCCACAAATGGCTGCCGGTGGACTTAACATATCAGTGTGATCTTATTTTTTTTTTCTTCAATGCTTTCAGTTTTCCATAATCCATTTCAAGTGTGTTCCTTATGAATCATGCTAGACATAAGCAGGTAGTGGTCTATTCGTGTCCCATTGACATATAATGGGATTAGTGAAAGTCACTGTCATCTTGTATATCTTGTGTAACAGGGCTGCATCTTTTAGTGTTGCCACCCATTCATTTTTTTTTCCTGGACTATCTGAAAATCAAACTGATTGTCAGGTAGTCTGGAAAACACTGTACAAACTCTGGTATTCTGCTTCAAAAAAAGAAACAGACTATTGGAGTTTTTTAAACCCACAGATTTACTATGTTTTTTTTACAAAAAGCATAGTAAATTTGCAGATATAAAAGCAGCATGAACAGAAAGAGGATATTTCCCCTCATCTGATGTGAGGATGATATCACAAAATGGATGGAAAGTGGGTGGGCATGAGCGAGGTTATAGGACATGCAATGGGTGTGACCTAAGTCTGGTTTTAGCCATGACAAAAGGTGGCAATTCTAGCTTCTTTTGTCCTGTAATGACCCTCATTTATGTTTGTCTCAGAGCCTGTTTTACACTACTAAGGAGTTTAAACAGCTGCAACCAAAAATTTAGCTAAATTACACGCTTTTGTTCAAAGTATCCTTTTGTAGTCCAAGATGAATTGACAGTCCTCCCCCACACTATTTTTGATTGGTCAGAACTGTCACTGTACTTTGTTGAGCCCATTTTCTCCCATTGTTTTTCCTAGTTTTGCACAGGAACTGCTGCATCACCTTGACCCCGGTCTTTTGTACACCTCAGTGGCATTGTCTGGTGTTTGTGTTGTGCTTTTAGTTTTCCCATTCAAGTTCATATGTCAGTTATTTTCCCTATGTGGTATTGTTTATCATATTTACATATGTAATGCATAAATGCTGCACTCAAGGAACTAAGGTTAATAAACGGATTAATGAAAATGGAGTGTTTGGTTTCCTTGTGTCAGTGTCTGTCTCTCTTTGCTTGGCAGTTTAGCTATATACTCTGCCTCACCTGTACTCAGTGTTGGATTATGTGTCAAGTGGATATGGAGCTGAAAATTGTAAGTGGCCTATTTAGTGTTTCATTAACACAAGATTTCAGATTAATGTGGAAATAGAAACAGCAGGCCTGTTTCATACATGTGAACCCAGAGCTTCAAGCCCCATCATTCCCATTGTTTACTTACTTATTTACACTTTTTTACTGGGAAAGTCTGACTGGAAGTAAACCCCCTTTTCCATGGTTACATATGCAAAGTTAGTATGAAAATGTGCAAAATATCTATTACAGCAAAAGCATTTATAACTCTGTAAGACAGAACAATAAATTAACTGCACCGTGCAATCAGGGTTGCCAGATGTCCCTATTTGGGTGGGACTGTCCCGAGATCAGCAGCCTGATCCCGAGTTCCGCCCTGCCGGTTTAAACCTCGGCCAGCCTCCGCTTTGATTTTTTTTTTTTTTTTTTGATTGGCCCGTATACCTGGCATACGAGCCCATCAAAAATCTCTAAACACGGAGCTTCTTGTGTTGAATGCGGAACTGCAATATATTAAACACGAGACGCTCCATGCTTAGTGCAGAGCTACTGTTCTTTAATGTGGAACTCTGTTCCACAGTAAAGACATTTTTTTTTTGGTCTTCACTTGCCGTGAAAGACCTCTTTTATGCACATACATTAAAGTGAATCTTTTATGCCAAATTAATAAACGGACAGTTTTTGTTGGTTATACTGTACAATACAGAAACTTTAAAGGATTTTTTTCATGAAATGTTACCTGACTGCAGATTGCAAGGAAAAGCTCACCCAGATTCTGCCACAACTTGCTGTGAAGGAAAGGTTAGTTTGTTTTTGCTCTCTTGTATTTTGTATCGTTTTATTGCCTGCTTCTATTTTGTATAGTGTGCTTTATTTTCTTTACAATGTGTTTTACTTATATTCTGCTTTTAAATTGTATATTTAAACTAGGAAAGATACCACAGTTGTGTCTCTTTTGAGTCCCAAAGAAATTAAGTTTTTCTCCACCCTAGCTCTGTTGTGTTTTTAAGCGTAACTGTCTTTCTAGTTGCCTGCCCCTTATGTTAATTTGACCATATATCTCCTTCCCTCTCCCCTTCCATTGTCTGTTGTGAGTAAGCACAAATTTATTATTTTGTGAAATCACTCCCCTTCAACTGCTTAAATTTATTGGTCATCCCACTATATTCCATAGAACAACAATACAAAGTACCTACCCCCTTCCAGTCCGTCTTGCTCTTTTGAAATTAGTGGCTCCCCACTTAGGGGATAAGTTAATCTTTAACTATCTATTTCATATCTAACTGCTTAGTGTATATTGCAGCCATCTTACCTTTAAAATCTGCAACATCTATTTCAAGGCCACCAATTATTGGAGAGCCCACATTCTGCCTCTCAGTAGTCGCCTTGGGATTAGTGCTTCTGTTTTGTTCCTGGTGAGTGAATGAGCATAGGAACATTATTTCTTGGGGACTTCTGATCAGTGGAAAGCCTAATAACTGCTTCATAGGTACCAGCTTGGAATTTGTGCTCCTGGTAAGAGAAAAAGCAGAGTGCATAGATTCCTCACTGATTCTGGTTGGGAAGTGTCTGTGCTTGATGTTCCTGATTTGTCTGGTGGCTATTTAAGGCATCTATCAGGAAAATGATACAACAAGCCTACAGAACCTTATATCATCCGGGACAAGACTACGGATCACCAAATAGGCTGTGGACTGTTTTTATCTTGGGACTGGTGCTACTGTTTTGCTTCTGGTGAGACAAGAAGCAGAGAAGCATTGTATCCCAGCAGAGTGAAGCTGTGGTGAGACAAACACTAGTAGTAGTCAGGCAGTAGCCATTCAGATGACTCCCCTCTTTTTATCATTCTTGACACACTAACTCTTTCTTTTTAGTAAGTACTGCTTGATTTGGTTCTGACTTCAGAATATCTGCCTAAGTACTTCATCCATAAATCATCAAGCTGTACTTATTAGTTTCCTCTCAAGTGTTTGTTGGTGTCCTGTATAGCCACACACATATCTTGAGTTGACATTTTTCCCATAAAAGCACCATTGAAATTTCACCAGTACCTAGTTACACACAGAACAACTAGTTTGTAATGATGAGCACTGCCCCTAAAACTGCAAACTGGATACTCCTGACATTACTTTATATTCTCACTCCAGCTGTCTAATTAATACAAAGAGTCTGTTGCCATGGATATGAACTTTCCCACTATCTGCATTATCAGCTTGATGGATATGGGCATCTTGAGGCAATGTAGAAATTGCATCATGTTTACTGACAACTAGTTAATTCTCCAACAAACAAAGCAGGCACATAGACCCACATATGCTGAGGCACTTAAATGTAATCTTCCTAAACCTCAAAGACCCCCTAGACACAGCACACATAACAAACACCCTCAGCAGCCCCGAATGCACACTTTCAAAGCAACACCTGCATCAACACATACAGCCACATCTCATGGCGCCTCTACTTCTAAGCCCATAAGGCAAGCCACCAGAAAATCCAACATTTTGGTAATTGGAGGCTCCATTATGAGACACACTGATGTCCCTCTCACCAGGCTGAGTAAGAAGAAAGTCACAGTCAGTTGCTTATTAGGGGCCAGGATCTGACACATTATGCACGTACTTAGGTTATTGGACCACAAGTACCAGTATGACTCAGTCATAGTCCATGTGGGTGTAAATGACCTGGGATGTACCTCCCTAGACTATATATGAAGAGAGACATGATGGAGCTCTCAGAATATGTGTCCTAGACTGGTATGAGCCAGTCATTGAGCAGCATTTAACCTTCTCCAAGGATGATACCACAATATGAACAGAAGATAACTGACTTCAGCAATTGGCTTAGTTTCTGGTGTCATTCTAAGGGGGTGCAATATTTGTCAGCATGGAAGGAGATGGTCAACAGACCATTATGCTTTGCCAGGGATGGTCTGCTGCTCTCCTCTGTAGAGGTTCAAATATTAGCTAAAACATTATCCTACCCTATAGGACCTTTCTAGGCAGTGCCAAACTGCAAGTACTTCTGATATAGCAAATCAAAACCAAGAAAATATAAAGGTGTTACTGCACAGTGCTAAGAGTCTAAACAAAAAGCTCCACTCCTTAGAAGCTCTCTTCACCCTAGAGAATGCTGACATCTGTGGAGTCACTGAGACATGGTTTAAAGCTGCAGAGAGCACACCAACAGTGTAAGGTTATAATGCCTTCAACACATTAAGACCAGCTACTATTCAGACAGGGACTAAAGGGCGAGGTGTCTTGATTTGCATCAAAAATAAATATACGTCAAGACTGGTCAAACAGGACAATGCACTTGAGCTTCTCCACGTTCAAATCACCACAGGCAAAATTCAGTACAAGTTCTTTGCAAGCTATATGTCCCCCTCTATAACCCAGGAAACTCATACCATGAATTTAAACTTATTGGAAACATGCACCATCCAACCCGATACCATATTCATGGGCAACTTCAATTACCCTACTATTAACTGGGAATCCTAAATGACACGAAACATACAGGCACAGAGATTTTTGGATTTTGTAAACACAAACTCCCTGGACCAGATTCTCAGTTCACCAACCAGGAGTGCAACCATACTAGATCTGGTCCTCACTAATGTGAGAGAGTGCTGCACACTTTCTAATGTATGATCTTCTATGGTAAGGTCAGATCACAAAATGGTCTCCTTTGAAGTAAAAATAAAACCTGGAACCCCAGCTAGCCCTGGAATATTCAGGAACTACTCAAAGGCTCCTACTATTAAGTGATAACCTGGTAAATTTTCATTCCCCTTTAAACCATAAGAACACTGCTATCTACGCAGAACTGTTCATAGAAATCCTGTACAACCATGTTAATAGCTGTAAAGAGGCAGCTGTACCCACCAGGAAGAAATATAGAACTAACTCAAAAAAACAAGCCACCCTGGTGGAATCACAACATCAATAGGCTATACAACAGAAAGAAGAAAATCATGGCAAAAATTAAGAGGTGCAGCACCCAGCAGGATAAAAGCACTCCTCAAACTAAACAAACAACTCAGAGGACAAATAAAGTCTACAAAAGCCAAATTTGAGGTAAATGTGACCTCTCAGGCCAAGGATAACCACAAGGCATTCTTTAGCTGTGTCCACAACCTTAAAGGCAATAATACACAATTGTGTGCAGAGCTCATTGTAAATGGAGCCATCTATACTGAGCCAGAAGATGTAGCAAACCTACTGGCTGACAAATTAATCTCCAACTCTCCCTGTCTCTTCCTCAACCTTTCCTCAGGAAATCTCATCAAATATAACTACCCCTGCTATCACTAGGGAACAGGTCCTTAATGCTGGCTCTAAGGCCAAACATATTGCATCAGTGGGCCCATACATTATCCCAGGATGCATTCTAAATAGCATGAAACAAGACCTATCAGACCATCTTGGATTGCTATTTAGCTGTAGCATCCAAACCAGCTTCATGCCTCATGAATGCAGAGCAGCAACAGTCACCCATCTGCATAAAGGTGGGCTGTTTACAGACCCATAAGTCTCACTAGTCTCATTCGCAGAGCCATGAAAAGAAGTGTCATGGAAATGATCAGTAGTGACATCGGAAACCTCCAGACACTGGACCCAACCCAATTTTGTTTCATTAGAAGTAGATCATGCCTACTCACCCTGGCAGATGTTGAGAGGGTCACCAAAACAATGGATGAGGGCAAAATGGTTCACACTGCCTACCTTGACCTGGCCAAGGCATTTGACACAATACCCCACTCAGGCATTGTTAACAAATTTAAGAGGTTAGGTACAAACTCTTTTGTCACCAGGTAGAATGCCAGTTGGCTCACAGACAAGTTCCAGGAAGTTAGAACTATGGAGTCCACCTCTACAAAGAGGCCTGTCACAAGAGGAGTCCCTTAGGGATTGGTCTTGGGACTGCTCATTTTTGGCATTTACTTCTCTGAAGTCAAGGCCAATGTCAGTGGCCTCTGGATGACTACATTTGCAGATGATTGCAAATTAGGAGCTGCCATTGAATCACTCGCCAACACAAATGTTTTCCAGGAAGGGCTGACTCATACAAACAACTGGTGTCAGAGCCATGGATTAAAACAAAGTGCAAAGAAATGCATAAAAGTATCATTCAGGGAGTCATCCACCCCTGATAACTATCATATTAACAACACAGCCCTAAAAGTTGACCCAGCAGTTAGAGACTTGGGGACACACAGAGATAGTAATCTAGCCTTTGACCATCATGTGTCTACAGTAATGAGGAAATCATTTTATTTTGTGCAACTTAGAAACAAAGGTATGGCATCTAAGTCCAAGGAGGTAATTTTTCCACTGCATTCAGCATTCATCACACATGTCATTGAGTATAATGCCGGTTTGGTATGTACCTAACAAGGCATATCCAACAGTTGGAATGTCCACAGAGGTTCCTCACTAAAAGAATACAAGGTGTAAGTAACATGTCCCATGCAGACCACCTCAAAGTCATATCCCTGTATTCTTTCTCCTACAGGCTCTTGAGGGGAGATCTATTCCTGGCATACATGGCATGGTCAGACCCCACTTGGTAGACCTCCTGCATTTTAACAAAACAAACAGCACCAAAAGTACCCATTCTAAAGACTTAAACCTTGCCTATGATATAAATAGGACCTACTGGAGAGACAGGTATATATCACAGAGACTACCTATTTTCTGGAACAGGTTCCCCATCCATGTGAAACAGAATTCTTCCATAACCTAACTGAAGTGCTACTTGGACAGTTGGATAGGGAACAGGAAATTCATCCCTGGTTTGGTACCTCTGTCTCGATTGGACACAGGCAGCCAATAAATGGTTCATCTCCCAGGCCCCTGCTTGCAAATATTTTACCTTCCAAGCCCCTGCTTACAATTTCAAGGGTACCAGAACTTCTCAGAGATTTGGGATGCATGGCTAGGCTTAAAAAGGTCTTTGTGGTCATTAGCCTACTAAATACCTATGTGCACTAGTTGTTTATGTGCATGCACACACACACACACACACACACACACACACACACACACACACACACACACACACACACACACACGCACGCATATACTGTATTTCTTCATTATGCACATACACACATATGTATGTGTGTGTGTGTGTGTGTGTATATATATATATATATATATATATATATATATAGGGGAATGAAAATGGTGAATATGTTCATTTTCAGGAATTACAGGAAAAAATATTTTCTGACTTTTCTCTACATGTCACAGATATCTTTAATACTACATTTAAGTAATTTTAATATATAAAGTAGTATATAACCAAGATTTAAAGCTTAGCATTTCTATATTGGGATGCTGCATATATAAATTCGTCAGAAGAGGCAACCATAGCTTTTGAGCCTTTGACTGATCTAGTCACTTTGTTTTGCTATGGAAGGCATAGCTACGTTGGAATTAGCTGTGAATCAGTGTAAGGTCTCTTCCAACATGCAGTAAAGACAGTGGAAAACAGTTTCACACCTCTCTCTCTTTTTTTTTATAACAGTTGCTGGGTTCCTGACATCAGCATACTAATTGCCCGTATGAGATTGTCAGCAGTACCTGATTGGGTAAACTATAGATTTCTCTGTGTCTGTGGTATGTCATGCAGGCAGAGACAAGTTACTCTGCAAAGTATGTGAGAAGTTAAGCTTAAAAAAGTGGGCAGGCTTTCCCTTCATTTCATTCCAAGACAAGGAAATGAAAGTTTTATAAAGTACAAACAGGTTTCTGTTACCTGCGCAATATTAGAACCATATTGTAGGGAGAAAAGCAACCTAAGGGTTGAGTTAAGCTGTAAGAGAAGGTGGAGTTCTCCTTTAAATTCTGCTTCCTTCCGGATCATTATTGTTCTATTAATGTTGTCAAATGTTTGCCACCCCTCCACAAAACCACAACATTGATCTATACCTATCAGTTTTGGAAACACCTTTGCCATTCCCTTAGCAAGTATGGACATAAACACTTTATAATCATGTTTAAAATTACAGTGGGTCTATATGAAGCTGGGTCTGATAGTTTTTTTTTTACTCTTCTTGGGTAATACAGCAACCACAACTTTCTTCCAAGATACTTGTGCTTCCCCTCTTTTTAAAATACTATTAAACAAAACCTTCTAAATCTTTTTCACTTTCTTCCCTTCTAATTCCCAAACATCCACAGGAATACCAGCTCTTCCTAGAGACTTTCCTGTAGATTGTACATCACCATTTTTATCTCATCTCCTCCTAACTTAAGTATTTTCTTGTAACGGGCTCCCTAAGTGTGGTAACAACCCTTTCTGTTGCCTATGTCATTGTGCTAAAAGTTTTGAGCTCTAGAGCTGTTATCCAAAAATAGTTGCTTAATAGCAATCTTTCTAAACTCCTGCATATTATCCAAATACTCCCTCATTTTTCCTTTAGCACTGTGCAGCTGCTTCTCTTTTTGTTTTTAAGATTCCTTTTATTCTGCAATACTTTAACCTTTGTTAGCCCCTCTAAATAATTCCTATTACTTCTGAACCATATTTCTTTCTCATTTATTTCTACTCTGTTTTTAAATTCCACTTTCATTTTATCCCACTCACAAGCCATCTTGTTGAAGAAACATATTTTCTATAATATTTTTCAGATTTCCATTAGCCGTTCCTTAAAATCCTCTCTTTAACAGGTACGTAGGAAAGCGTCAGTCTGATTTTTATTTCATTACACTGTATTTTAACTTGGCTTTTATCAGTGCATGATCTGAAATAACTACTGGATGTGTGTCATAGCTTTCGATTAAATGTACATTCTGCTGTGAAATATAATTTCTATGCAGTCTAGCCCAGTTATTGTACCTTGGGGAATAATATGTAAATTTTGTCTGAATTCCTACTACTAAATTCATTGGTTCATAGATAATTACTAGGCTAGCTGTCCTTGGAGGCCATTGTAGGCCTAGCAAATTTCCCTTTTTATGCTCAAAATAACCTATCACATTTTGTTAAAGATTGGCCTTACCCATCGCATGGTCAGTAATTATATGTTACCCCTAATAAGAATAAATGGGATCATACCATAGATAATTTGAGGAGACCCATGGATGAAATAAAGCATTTAGGAGCTGTCTCTGTCCATTAGTAGT
Source organism: Protopterus annectens (assembly GCF_019279795.1). Lineage (NCBI taxonomy): Eukaryota > Metazoa > Chordata > Ceratodontiformes > Protopteridae > Protopterus > Protopterus annectens. Next base: position 530,380,134 of record NC_056726.1, read on the forward strand.
ACAGGGAACAGTCCTGGGATATATTTTCTGTTTCCCATCCATATTTCTAAGTTGTGCTTGAATATGGACAGGGATGAACTTTGTTTTATGTCGATGAGAAGTCTGTTCCACAGCAGCAGTTTCCTCTGCAAGAAATACCTGTCCCTCCAAACTGTTCTGTTGAGGTTACAGAAGAGGTTTAGATCCTTAGACTGAGTATTTCTGGTGTCATTTAACTTGCTGATGTGCAGTAAATCAGTATTGGGTGAGAGGATGTGTTGTATGCCAGACACAGGCCACCTCTTAGCAGTCTGTAGATACTGAGTGTAATGACAGGGCTTTGAGTTGATCTATGAAGGACATATTGTTTAGCCCTTGTACCCTTTTTGTAAGGTATCTCTTTGGGGGTTCCAGTTGTTGCATGTGTCTGGACAGATACATGCCAAAGGGGGCATTATATTAAATGAATGTCCTAATGAGAGGTGAGTAAAGGGGGCAGTGGCATCCCTGGCTCTAGACACAATCCTTTTGTTTATAAGCTGTGCAGTATAGAATGACTTTCTTAGAACAATAGACACATGTTGTTCAAAAGTTAGGTCACTATCCGCATAAGTTTCCAAATGCCAAACAACTGGGTCAATTCTTAGGTGTGTATTGTCAGTGTAGTAGTTCCCTGGGGCAGATAACTGCCTAATGAATACAATAATGCATTATTTTGGCATTTAGTTTGTCCATGATTTTGGCACCAGTTATTTATTTGAGACAAACTTTTTTGCAGGATCACTAAGTCATTTGGGGATTCAGTGACTGCTCCCAGCTTGCAGTCATCTGCAGACTTAGTCAACCAGAGCCCTTTAGTATTGGCTTTTACTTCAGAAAAGTAGATTCTAAGTAAGAGATGTCCCAGCACAGAACCCTGGGGGACTCCACCAGTGACTGGTCTCTATGTGGAGTAACTTCCGTATTTTGATTGTCTGCATCCTATCTGTGAGCCAGTTGGCAATCCAGTGTGTGACATAGGGGTTTGTTCCCAGTTTATTTAGTTTTTTTCACTGTGCCTCAGTGGGGAATTGTGTGAAAAGCTTTTGCATATTAAATTTCACATCTTGTATACTAAATATTTTCAAAATTCTTCAGAAATCTACCCTCTTTTGTTATGTTTTCCCTTCTAGGTCCCCCTGAGGCACCCTCTCTATTATGAATCAAGTTTCATTCCCTATCTATAAATAATACTTCCTGCTGAAAGCTGGTTATTTCTCCCAAAATTTTATAAAACCCTATAATAGCAGTTTTTGGTGGAATATGCATGCCAGCTTAATCCTCCTCCCTAGCCAATAGCTCCTTACTACAAATCTACCATTATTGTTTTTTTCTTCTCTCACTGTTTGAGCCCCTCTAACAATCAATATTATTATTTCCTTTTCATTGTCCCTTATATTCTGCTTAACATCCATTCTGAAATATGTTCATTGTCAAATTCACAAGCTCATGTCTATCAAAATACGTCTCCTGCAACATTGCTATTTACACCCCACATTTCTTGATATAATTCAGTATTCTTTCTTTTTTTGTCTATACCTTTATAGGACGTTATTGCTCCTGCCTATTATATGTGACAGTTTTTTCGAATGTGTATTTCCAGGTTTTGTCTTACATCCACGCCCTGCTTGGCAGGCTGATTTTTTTTCAATTGCTTCTTCTCCTCCTCTCCATTTGAACCCATGCCTCATTTTTCAAGACATTTTGCATTAATGAAAATACTCAAAAAAAAAAAAAAAAAAAAAAAAAAAAAAAAAAACATTCCCATATTAACTTGGAATAAGCACATAATTATGTACATTTTCAGCAAATAAAATGTAATCCTCCAGATAGGAATAAGTGCCCCAAATCAACAGATGTATCCACACATATTATCTAATTTAAAATGATCATCTATGCTAAAGCACATGTTACAACCTATGATCTGACTTACACTGATTGCTGTCTGTTTTTTTTCTTCCTTATCTCTGTTCCCCTCCAGGATGAGAAAAAAACATATTTCATGATTTTAGAAAACATTAACTTTTAGCCCTAAGAAAAATGCTCTGGCTACCTTCAAATAAAACTAAATTGTGCATTATTGTATTAAATGCATTAAGGTATTATGGCTAGGAAGGTTACTATTCCTTATTCACTTCCCTCAATTTCAGACTTTATATTTCACCAAACTGTTTGCTACTGTACCTTTAAATTTTGTATCTCTTTCAACAAAGAGTGCGTCGTGTTCTCAAGATTAATTGTTTGCACTTGCAATCAGCTCCTCCCCAAGTAAGAGTAGTCACCATTGAGAAAAAACACAACTAACAACTCTGCAGATACTTAAGAATTCTTTGTACATTTCACTCAGAACACAATGTAGAGACTTCTGTTGGCCAACTGCCTTCTGCTGTAGAGTTTGTCTCCCACTGAGAGCATTTGCTAACTGAAAAAAAAACAAGCTAATAACTTTGCAGATTCGAAAACGTAGCATTTTTCATGCCTTTTACCATTTCTCTATTAAAATAAACTTTATTAACCCTCACAATCACAAACAAGGCATACATACAACAGTATGCATAGTCCTCATGCTTGATGCACGAGTTGATCATTTAACAGTTACCCATTACTCGGATAAAAAACAACTCCAAATAATCATAAGCCTAAAAAACATACCCTAACCTCTAGATATTGTTTTATGGATATACTCATTCTCCTTTCCCATAATACATGACCAGTCATGAAGTGAATGCCCCAACCAAGTTGTGATTAAAATAAGCATCTCCACAATCTCTCCCCCCTAAATTTTCTGGTCTACTACTATGACTCCCAAATTTGGGTTCCTTGTTCCCATTTTTAGTGTGTGTTTTTACTAGACCTACATTTCTCTATAATCTTTCCAACTTCTCAATTTCTTCATGAATTTTAAACACATCCTCCAACTGTGGGACCTGTATGTGCTTTTCCACCATCTAGTAACTCCTTTTTTGCCACTAATAAGGTTAGGTTTACTAGCCTGCATACATGTTTGGGGATCCCTGGTTTCTTCCTTCAACTAGGAAGAAAATCACTTTATTTTAATGCTGATTCTTTCTTTATAACCTTAGATATTAGTGGTTCACAATCCTGTTTATGCCTTTTTAACTTAGTGCACCTCCAAAAATATGAACCTAGTTGCCTACCTGATTCTGTTCACATCTCCAACTATCTTCATTCACTTGTGGAAAACATTTATGTAATCTCATGGGAGTATAAAAATATTGATGCAAACATTTCCATGCAAATACTTTAAATCTCGTAAGCCTAGTTGCTTGCTTAAGCACCAGGCATGTTTGATCCCCTTGTTGCATGTCCACCTTCTGCCCTTGCTATTTCATCCAGACAGTGGTTCTCCCCTACTTTTCCATCTGTCTTTTATTAATGTCTGATAATGTCTCTTGATTAAATATTCACCGTGTTGTTCTGAAGATCTCAGATCTTGAATAATGGAAGCTAATTCTGGCTGCTTTCTAGGCCAAAGTCTGTCATGCAGAGAAACATAAGACATCCTTATACTTTAAGGTTTTGTTCTCTTGAATTTGATAGGAAGATTCTAACTCATACCATGTCATTCTTTTCATCATATTCCTTAAATTCTCCTAGAAATAAAATGACTTTACAGAATTACACAACTCATTTATAATAAGCATATTTACTTCTCTTGGCTGTCTCCCCAGACCTATTGGTCATATCTCAAATTACCTGTTTTTACAGACTTTTAGTTTAAAATACTTTCCAATGTTTCATACAATTGTTCCAACAATATATTTGTTTCTCTTACTATTTATTACTTGTTGGCAAATATTAAATTTGTCAGTAAGATGAAATGCTCTTGACTGTTTATACATTAAAGGTGTCCATTTAGCATATAATTGTATTGCATATTAATTTTAGCTGAGATGCATTAAAATACTCTGACAAGTGTGGGACATCTAGTCCTTACTTATCCACAGGTGACATCATTTTCCCCCAACTTACTCAGGGAGATTTGTCTTCCAGATATATGCCATAATTATTTTCCTCATAATTTCTCAGAAATTTCTTCCTGAGTCATACATAAAGGATTGAACTGTGTACAATATTAAGGACACTATGAATATTATTACAGCTTGAACTCTTTGAACCAGATCTGTTGGGACTAACCGCCATTTTTAAGTAAATTGTTAATTTGATTTTTAATGTGATCCCATGTCTGCTTTGGGGAGTTGCCAGATCTCCTTGCTAGACATACCCCAAGATATCTAAGTTGATGCCCCCAGAGTTGAGGATAAGCTCAAATTAACTCTGAGCTGGGAGCATAATTTACACAGACTTAGTGTTATTGATATGTATTTTATAACCTAAGATCTTACCTAAATCCTTTAAAAGATTAGATAGTCTATATAGATCTTGCTTTCGTCTAGTAATGTGTAAAACACAATCATCTCTGAAAAATCTAAATTTTCCTCTGCTCCCCCTATGTGTATAGTCTCTATACTCAGACTGTTGAATCTTTTGCACTAGAGGTTCTAAAACAAAGTGAAAATAACAGGTTAGAGATGGTAGCCCTGATGTGTACCTCTTTCAGTTTTGAATTCTAGAGTCACTTTGGCATTCACTTTAATCCTAGCTGTAGATCCCCTAAATACATTATCCATTAATTGAATTTATTTCACTGGGAACACAATTTTCCTAACATTTCCCTAAGGTATTTCTAATTCACACTGTCAAATGGCTTCTCTGCATCCCAAGCCAGTAATACCAACTCGACCCCTCTTATTTCTGCAGTTTTGTGAATTACATTGTTTTTTAGCATGTTATCAAATGTTTGCCTACCTTCATCAATCAACTTAGGAAGGATTCTGGCTATCCTATCTGTAATTAAAGCCATAAAAGTCCTATAATCATGGTTTAAAACTGAAATCTTTGTATAGGCTCCTGGATTACTTGGCTCTTTCCCTTCCTTTGGGATCAATGAAATCACTGCCTGGTGCCAGGAGTCTGGAAAAACTTCATTTTCCAAAATAAAATTAAAAAGAGAAAGCCTATGTAACTTTATTTGGCTGCTGAATTCCTTCCACAATTTCACTGGACAGCTTTCCCATCCAGGAATTTTCCCTGTGACTGTCTTAATTGACCCTCTATTTCTAAGTTATTGGTTTAACAATCTCTAATTCCTCTTCTGAGATTTGTCAAATCACTGCCAAAATCTGGAAGGAGCTACATTGTTAACATTACCCACAGGTTGTTTTTAAGAACTGACCATAGTAATGATTAAGTACTCTTTGAATCTTAGCTGGATCTCTTGTAATCCTTCCCACATCTGGATCCCTTATCCTGAGAATTAACCTCTGAGATGTTTGCTGTCTCAAACTCACTGCCAAAAAAACTCTGCTGGCTTGGCTCTTTCTCTTCATAAAAAGTCTTATGAGCCATCCTGTTGTGCTGTAGAGCCTCTTCAAAACTTTCCATCCATTCCCATTCTATTTTTCCAGCAGCTCCCTTTGTCCCTCCTTTTCTGTTACAGTATATTGCAACTCTTTCTTTATTTTTCTTTATTTTTAAGTTACCTAAATAGTTTACCTCTTTCCTATTTCTGATGCTCCACAATGACATTTTCTCTTCATTTCTGATTTTAAAACATCCTACCTTTTGACTTCTCTGAAGCTTTCCTTGTTCAACATTGGTGTCAGGGTATGCAGCCTTTCCAACATCTCACTCCTTTTTCATGGATTGTAAAGCCATCCTGAGCTGAAACTCCTCCAATATCTCACTCCCCAATCTCTTTCAAAAAAATAAAGTTGTAATTCAGAACCATGTAGACTATGGAAATACTGGAGAAAGCACTTGTGTGTTGAGAATAAAATATATCCTTGTTCTGTGTGGTTCCTGATTGCAATTTTTTTAAATTATTTTTTTATTTCTGATATTGTGCTGCAGCAGGCTCTGTTAGCCATTGGATTTTTACTCCCTGATATATTTGCAGTATCTGTATTTCTGCTCCCACACGACCATGATTAGATAAAATAATAGGATGCATTTCTGTCCTTAAAATATGCCTTTCATGCTCCCCGTAATATAAATTTTATCCAATCTAACATAAGTATTGTGTCACCAAGATATAGGTCTTAGCTGCTTTGTCATGGTCAGGTTTAGAGTATACACACAATGTGCACTTTCAGTTAACAAGTCTTGCTGTGAAACACCAGTCCAGTTTCTTTTCAATTTTATAAAAGTATTATCAACACCAGTCCAGTTTCTTAGTTTCTTTTCAATTTTATAAAAGTAATAACAATCTGCTTGTTTCCAGTTTCTGTAGTACAGCAGAAAATCTCAGGTTTTCTTTGTGTACGCTGTCTTCTAACTACTAGTTTTTGAAACAGGTCTTCTTGAGAAGCCTCATGCTTAGGCAGACTTTTCTTCATTTCACCTTCTGATGTTTGCAGTTTTATTAGTTTCATCTGAATAGCTAGTTAAAGCTTCTTCCATTTTTCCAACCGTTTGTTATTTGGGTTGATATATTCCTTTTGTGTTTCATTTATTTTAAGTACCTCTGAGTAGATTTGATTTATTTTTCCTCTAAATTACTGAACCCCATCTCATGTAACAAAGCTGAAACTTGAACTACTTTTTGCTGAACAGATGTGGGATTATCTCTAGTAAAAAATTTCTCTTCTTTTTTAGACGATTTCATCTTTGGTTCTCCAAATTCCATTTTGACTGGCATCCAGGCAGTATAATTAATAGCTGGTGACTGAATTTTACTGAAACAGACGATTGTTCTGGTCCTTTTTTTAACAGTTTATTTTTTCACATTGAGAGCTCAAATCAACCTGTTGATCAGTGAGCTGCCATTGTAGTTCTAGAACCTGTGTGGTGCAGATATGTTGAGTAGAACATGATTATTAGAAAAGCATGATTATACAATTCCTCCCTATTAATATTCTAAAATATGCATGCTGATTGGCCAGCCCAACCAGCGTGCCCATTGTAAATCCCACAATATACCAACGGAAAAAGGTTTGGTCGCCCGGACTTTTTTCCGTTGGTATAAAATGCCCCAAAACTTTTTTTTTTTTTACAATAAAAAAAAAAAAAAAGAGAAAACGGAGCAACGGAGACTTACTTTTCTCCATTGCTTCCATTTCAAAGCCTTGATGTACTGGGTATGCATGGGAATGCAAGTCCCATACGCATGCGCAGTACATCAAAACGCAGACTCAGTATACCACAACCAGCTGAAGAACAGCAATCCGCCGTTCTACAAAGGCATTATTTAAGAAAAGTAAGTATTTTTTTTCCTTAAATAATGTCATTGTATAATAGCAATAACCGACTCCGTGGTTGTGGTATATTGAAGATTTACCCAAGGTTGCCTTTGTTTAATCACTCGGGCTTTGCCCTCGTGATTAAACCACACCAGCTGTGGGTAAATCTTCAATATATCACACCACATCATCAGTTATTGCATAATTAATTTCTAGTAGTGCTAGAAATTCTTTGAGTAATACACAATTCAATCTCAATAAAGAAATTCTTGAGGAAGGTTGTCAAAGGATTTTGCCATTGAATTTTGCAGATTCTCAATCCCAAAACTCTGATTCTGGTGGAAGCCTGTCCTCTTCGGCTCCCTTGGAGGAGTTTTCCTTTTCAAAAAATATTTCCAGGATAAATTAAATATTTTTGTGGGAACAAGCGGATGTTCTCCCTTAACTGAGGAGATATTATGATATGTTGCAAGTAGATGTGCAGCCTTCACCACCCATCTCTCTTATATTCTGCCAGCCTTGGAGGATGGGATCGATGTTGTCAGTAATAACCCTGACTTTCAACCTGCATTCCTCCAAAAAGGCAGGTAGACTTTGTAAAGTACATTAAGCTAACACATCCTTATTTTCTCATCTTAGATCTGACACAACTGTCATTTTGACCTTTTCATCAGCTAGAAATAGACTTTTAATCAACACTAACTCTTTTCCTGTGAATAAAGAAGGCAAGGTATTGGCCAGATTTGGTAGGAGAATTTTCTCTTCTTCCAATTTGGGATACAGAATTCTTAACTACCAAGCATACATGTGGAAGTTTATTCTTGTGTGTGTAGACTGAGGGAACATTCTTTAATAATTCCTTCAGAAACTAGCTACTATCTGAATCCTATCATTTCTAATCTGAATCAAGTATCTAAATGAAATTTGAGATGTGTATGATTGTGCCAATACTGTGTAGGGCCACTGCTACAGTTTTCAGAAGGTATATCTAGGTACATAACCAAAAGTTTGATGAAGTAAAGTTAAGACTTTAAGCACTAGATAAGGAGGTTTTGTTTGGCCCTTCTGCAGCTCAGGCCCTCAAACAATTTGATGAAAGAGTGGAAATTAATTCAGGGAGTTTCTAAGATTTTTCAAGTCCCCCATTACAATTCTCTCAAATCCTCTATTCTCTAAAAGACAAAATAAGCCTTCCCTGTCACACCCTAGCAAACAGGGAGCTAAAAATAGATGGCAAAAGGGAAAAACAAAAAACATGGATACTTTCAGAAACTGGGGCAGTGACAATCTAATCTTTCAGAATAAATATGCCAGCATTCCTCTCCCCTCCTGTCTTTCTCTAAACCTCTCTCAAAAACGGTCTCTCTATGTTCTCTTGGCAACAGTTGGCATCAGACTCTTGGGTGATAAAACTGGTTCAGGAGGATTACAGGTGGCACTGAATACATGTAATTCCTTTCAGGGGATATCCTCCCCACTCCCTGAACCAAACATATTTTTTTTCTCCACTTGCTAACCCTAGGAATCACGGAAACAATGTCTTTAAAACAAAGGGGGAAAGATTCCATTCCAGAATGTTTCTGGTTGTAAAGGAGGAGCTTTTCTGGAGAGCAGTTTTAGATATTTCTTTTCTCAAACTGTTTGTGAAAGCACCAAAATTCAAAATGTTGACCCTTCAGGATCTGTTGCCCGTCATCTCTCTTTTGAGCTCTAAAGTAACATTAGAGCTAAAGGAAGCTTATCACCACATCCCCATATCTACAGGCTACATGAAATTTCTTAGATTCTGCATGTCTGGGTCACAGTGTCAGTTCTCTTTATTACATCCTTTGTGTTATCTACAGCTGCAAGGGTGTTTACAAATTGGCTTTATTGATGACTCATTGCAGATTTTAAGGTATTCAAATATTTCCTTATTTAGATGACTTACACTTATTTTAGCAGAATGTTTTACCAGATGTCAGGAGACCTTAACATGGGTTTCTTCTCTCATTACCTTTCTGGGTTTCCAGAGAAATATTCACAAATCCTCCTTGATTTCATCACACAGGAATGCATTTCTGGTCTGTCTTCTAGACAGTTATCTGTAAAATGCATTTCTTATCCAGGAAAAGATGGATTTTTATCTGGAATTTTTCCTGAATCAGTCTCAGAGTTCAGCAAGAGAATATCCCTGGGTATTATGGCTCATGGATTCTATGATTCTTATAATTCCTCTCACCAGGTTACATGAATAAAATTGAATGTCTTTTAAAAACACATGTACTCAACATTCTCATATTCTAGAATTTCAGATTACAGTTTTGACCTTTGTCAAAAGGAACTGCCCTGGTGGAGACAACAAATGGCTCAAAATCCAGATCTTGTTTCATCTTTCCCATGCCAGTCTATAACTACAGATAACTCAGATTTTGCTTTGGAAGTAGTTTCTGTGGCAGTAAAGGTGCAAAGCCTGTTGAACTATTCAGACAGACCAAAGCACCTAAATATGAAATAAGTGTTATTTGTGATCCATGCCATAAAATCTCTTCACCTCCAAACAATTACTTGTCAAGCTTTAACAGTCACTGAAATATGCTTCATAACTCACTCTCATCCCAAAAAGACCAAACTACTACTTTTTCCCCCAAATCCCCCTCTCATGAAAAAAACAAAAAAAAAACAAAATTTAAAGTCCTCTCTCTTGATAATACAACCATTGAAGTCACTTCTCATAGCAAACTGTTAGGGGTGACAATGTATGGCAACCGTACATTCGACCTGCATATACAAAATTGCTTTAAAAAAATCAAAAACTAGGGATGCTTTACCTCACCGATGCAACTAAAACTATACTTGCCACTACGTATCTCCTCTCAACTCTTCTTTATGGTGCTGCCATCCTAACTAACCCCCAGATGTCATTAAAAATTAAAACTTGAACAATGCTATAACAAAGTTGCTAAATTTGCAGCACATACCCCTTTCAGAACCCACAACTGTATAGCACTGAAAAGCCTAAATTGGTTAGAACTGCCACATCAACTAACATATACACAACTTCTTATCACCTATAAAATTATCCAACATACAGCTGCCTGTCCTGCACTAAAAAAAATTCTACACAACTATGTTCCCAGTTGTTCATTGTGATCCAGTGACCAAACCTCCTGTCTGTCTACAAACCTAGCAAATCTGCTAGGCATTGTCTGTACATGTACAAGGTTGTTAAGGCCTAGAATTCCTTACTGTAACCTGTAACCATCAGGTCTATACCCTCCATCCCATCTTTCAAAACCACTCTGAAAGACTTCCTAGCTAAAATCTGGCTCTGTTCTTGCTCAAAACCAGGATAAACTACATCCTTAAATGTGAACAAGTACCTTTTCACTCCTTATACAGCCTTATTCTCCTTTCTTCGCTTAACTTCCTTACTGCTATCTAATTCTCTTTCCTGACTTTCTGGCTTTAAATATATCATAAGCCTGTTTTTCCTCCTTTTGTATTGCAATTCCTATTTTTATTAGACTAACTTACCTTTAATTTCTCTACAAACTGTCTAATATTTCTCTAAATATTAAATGATTGTTATATTCATTGTATTTATTCTTAACCAATGTTTTATATTATGTCTGATTTGTTATAATTATTTTGTTTTATCTTTCAAGATGGTAAAATTATTGTTCTTAAAATGTTTTGTAATAATTTGGAGCTTTTTTCCTGGGCCTCTGCTGAAAATGGGTTTCTACCCAGTAGGACTTTTCTGGTATTCAAATGTCAATAAATAAATAAATAAATAAATAAATAAATACATACATACATACATACATACATACATACATACATACATTAATTCATTCATCCATCCATTTATGGTCCCCAGGACCTCTACAGGTGATAACAGACAACAAACACTACAGTGATGTGAAGCATAAATAAACTGAGACACCAGGTCTTACTCTTTGCATAGGCTGGTTATGGTGACTTACGATGTAGCTCTATGGCATGGTTCAACCCTCCAAGCTTCTTAGATTCAGATACTGCAAAATATAGTGGCACACAAGCTGAGCAGGCCAAGGACAGACTGTCATCTAATGAATATAAATTGAATAAAGGGATCTTCCAGGAATAGATCCAGTTGTGGGGAACATCTCAAATCTGTTTTTAAACAAAATAAACTTCTGTACTAGGAAAACAGATGCATTCTCATTCCTGTGGTCAAGGATATTCCTTCATGCATTTCCACCCTTTCCACTGATTTCCGGGGTAATTCTGAAGATTCAGAAGGACTCACCAAAAGTCACTTTAGTGATTCCCTTTTGGCTCAGGCAACATTGATTCTCTCTTCTTAGAGAACCGGCCAAGGGCAATTGCCACAAGCTTCCACACAGACTGGACCTACTCACAGAAGACAAGGGGAGTTTAAGACACCCCAGTCTCAAACCACTTCAACTAACTGCCTGGATGATTCAGTTTTGATACATTTTAGACATCTCTTTCTTGAGGACATTATCAGGTACTGAAGGAGGCAATAAGTCTGCTACTAGCAAATCTTATATTAGCAAGTGGAAAAGATTTTCTAGTTGGAACCTAGTCAATAGTCAGGGCCCTGTCAGAGATTGTGTACTACTGATTCTTAAATATTTGTGCACTTTACTTTCATCTGGCCTTTCTTATTCCTATATCAAGGTTCATCTAGCTGCCATCTCAGCATGTCTACCTATAGGGCCTTCCCTTTCACCTTTGTTTTTGGTAAAATGTTTACTGAAGGGAGTTTTGGATCTTAGGCTACCTAGAGAGCAAGATGCTCCTTCTTGGGGTCTTAATTTTGTGTTGGAAAGGTTAACTGTTCCCCTTCTGAACCAGCTCATCAAGCTAATTTAAAGTTCATCACGTGAAAGACTGTACTACTAATTGCTCTGACCTCTGCAAAAAGAGTATCTGAGTTGCAAGCTCTCATGGTGGGTGAGCTCTGTCTGGCCTACCACTGAGATAGGTTCACATTGAGAACAAATTCCCCATTTATACCCAAAATTGTTTCACACTTTGAATAAAACCATAAATTTCTGTGTTCTATCCTGATCGTAAAAACCTGGCAGGAAGGATTCTTCATACTGTGGGCATGCATAGGCAGTGGAGATCTAGATTTTAAGCCATTTACCACCTCCACCAGTGCAGTTCCTTTTGACAAAGTTCAAAACTGTCTTGACAGAACTTAGTCATTTAGAAAGCAGATTGGCTGTTTCTTATGATGGGGCAAATAAAGGACATCTTGTGTCAAAACAGAATATTTCAAGATGGTTTTCCTAAAATACTGCATCTTATTCCCACCATGGCAAATCTGCTGTAGGTGTTATCAAGGCACATTCTACTAGAGCTTTGGCTTCTACAATGGCATTCAAGATTTTAGAAGCATTCTAGAGGAAACAATTCAGTCTTCTGAACATACTTTTACAAAGCATTACAGACCATTTCAAACTTGATTCCTTTTCCAGGTCCAGGACTGGCTATGCTAAAACCATTCTCCAGTGGCTCCTTGGCTGTCCTTCTTCTTCTTCTTAGGTTGGATAGACTTTGGTAATCGACCTGTATAGCCAAAGGTTACTGCAGCAGTAGTGAGAATGATGAACACAGTATAGTGCACTTAAAATAAGAGTAGATATTTACATTTCACTCTGCTGCAGTAGCTGCACCCACCCTTCACACACTACTTCTGTATATAGTTAGATGTTGAGATATAAAGTTATTTGCTACTGGTTATATCTTTTACAGGCTAGCCAATCAGCAGTCAGAGTGTAGGTGTGGAAGGGAGCCAGACCTTTGTGAAGCTGCCTGGTTGATGTATCCTAGGCAGAAAACAACCCATATAGCTAAAGGTTACTGCAGCACTGAGGAATTTGAACATCTAGTGTTATGGCAAGTGCAACTTGCACAGCTGTACTTTGCAAGGATTCAGTATCTCGCTAAGTCAGACCTTAATAGACAGAATGTTGACAAGCAAATGATTTGGTTTCAGTGCTATGATTCACAGCTGAAAGTCAATACAAAGTAAAAGGAAGCAGGAGAAAAATCAACTTAATATTTTGTGTTTATTTGGGAGAATGGAAAGCTGTACAGAAGAAACTGCAGACATATTGTATAAGACAGATGTCAAAATCCAGGGAGAAGAATATCCAGAACTGCCCCAAACTGACACTGCTGCAGGAAACAGAGACTGTGAAAACGGTGACTGTTAAGAATTTAGAAAGAGCAGCTTCCCTAGTTGTGTTTCAAGAAAAAGTGTAGTATGGCAAGCACTGTCTTACAAAGAAGCCATTTTAAATGTGGAGACCATTGAAAAAAATAGGCACACAAGACAGTTCAAGAGCTGAACTTGATTCTACAGCTTGATAAGCTGATGTTATTAAAATGTTATTAAATGTGAACAGTTGTCTTATTTGTGAAATCCAGTGACAAGCTTAGTGTAGAGTTAATTTAAAATAATCTTTGTAATTTAGTTCATTCCTCCTCATATAGATTATATGAAATAAGCATATTTTACAACTCGAAAAAAGGGCTTGTACATGGTATATATGGTTTTAAATCCATTAAGGCATATCTGGGCAACATGTACTCATTTGTTCTTGAAAGTCATTCCAAATAAACACTTCATGGAGGCCAGAGCCTCAAACATGCACATTATTCTGAAAAATATTTAGTAATTTTAGATACTCTTTCCCCTACTGTGTGTTGCTTGTCAGTCTCCCATAGCCAATTGGCCCATTCATTCTCCAGCATTAGGGTGAAGGTCAGGCAGGAGGAGCTATCATTTAGACATCTATTAGGAGGGGTTCAGGAGTCGTCTTCTTAACTGTACAGTCCTAGCAAATACTTTGGTTGTAGAGCTGAAGAGGAACATACAGTGGGCTGTCCATGCTGGTTGTCCTTCACTTCCACAAAGGACATTGCAAGCAAGCAGACCCACCCACTCCCCTTCAGCATGGGAAGTGGTTTCCATGGTGTCCACCAGAGAAGTTCCACTACTGTATATGTTCTCTTGAGTGTTATACCTTCCCCCTCCCAAATGGGCGAGGTGTAATGTAATTTAGTTCCTGCAACTAAACTTCTTTCCCACCCTGCCTGGCTTGTCTATTGCCAGGGCTCCTAAGCAAACCCTGGTTGCCTGGGTTGCAGTAAAGACCCCAACCCTCTATGCATTGGAGCCAGGCTTGAAAACCATTAATAGATTGTATCAGTACTTGTTACTGCATATGTGAGATGTGCACACACAGTTAGGAGGGCTACAATATCAGTCATTAGTGAGATGATTAGGCTTGCACATCCTTGGTGGCTTCCTGAATGACTGCTGCATTGCAGTCTGTTCCTGTCTAATTGGTGTCGAAACAAACATGGGTGTTGGCAGACTGGTGGTACGGACTGCCTTGGGCAATAAAGAAGATGAACTAAAACAGGCCTAAGCAGATTACTTAATTCCAGACCCAGTATGCAAATAACCACATTTTTATACTGGTAGTTTAAAGGAGCTAAGAAAGATGAGGGGGGTGATAATGATGGTAAAATGGATGTGACTTGGGGAGAGGAAAATAGTGAACGCATAGAACTGCTGAATTAGCAAATCTGCTCCGTCTCGGAGATGTAAGAGAGAGACTGCAAAAAGCAAATCAAGGTATTCAAGATAAGGAAGTGGAACCTCATCCTTTCACTGAGCACATAGTCCACAAAGGACTGAGAAAAGTAAAATTCCTGAAAGAAAGTGAGAAAACTAAAGGTACTTAATGCCATGGGGACTGATGGTATTCATCACTGAATTTATTACTGTTTTGGTGATGTTCCTACAGGCATTGCAGCATCTGGTGAGTTAAGTGCTGCAATGCATTACTATCTTTGTCATTCCTTTTAGATGTGTATATATATATATATATATATATATATATATATATATATATATATATATATACATATATATATATATAGTTCTACTTTGAATCATCGAAAGCTTGAAACATCGAAATTCTGATCATCGAGACCAGAACATCGAGTTTCAAACCATCAAAGATTCAAAGGGAATGTAAAAAAAAGAAAAAAAAACCCTCTAAAAACTATTTTATGCAGGGGGCTTCACCCCCCTGCACCCCCCATGTGGGGGGTCTGCACCCCAAACACCCCCCAACTTTAATATACTATCTCCGAGATTGCACTACAGTGGAGTAAAGGGAAATCTCCGTTTTACTGCTATATGCAGAAGTACTAAACGGGAGATTTCCCGTACCCTGTCTGCAGTGCCATCACAGAGATGGCACATTCACAGACACAGTGTGCAGGGCACCTTGCTGCCCTGCAGAAACACTAGCTTTTTCCCTTTTTTACTTACCTTTTTCTTCACCTTGACAACATCAATGTTCTAAACACTCGATGATATGGTCTCGACCATATGAATTTCAATGGTTTAGAATTTCGATGTTTTCAAGTGGAACCATATATATATATATATATATATATATATATATATATATATATATATATATATACATATGTCTTTTTTAACCATGGTCCAAATATGTAACCTCTTTAATCTAAGCCTCTCCACTGATTACATTCCTGAAGCATAGATAACAGCCATTGTAATGTCATTATAAAAGGGTGTCCCAACAACGGACCATGGTAAATGTAGACCTATTAGTCTTGCTAGCCTCATATATAAAGATATGGAGCACATTATCTCAGACTTCATTAATCTAGACATTGGTAATATCTTAACACTGGACCCTGATCAGTATGGCTTTATCAAAGAAAGGTCCTGTCCCTTTAACCTCATTAATTTCTTTGAAAAAGTAACTGAAGTAGTGGAAAGTGGTTTTGTGGTGCATATAGCATATCTAGACTTGGCCAAGGCCTTTGACACTATTTTCCATACAGGCATTATTGATAGACTTGTAAATCTGAATATAAATCCCTATATTGTACAGCAGATAGCTAACTGGTTGTCTGGCAGAACCCATGTGGTTAGAGTAGCAGGTGCCACTTCTGAAAGCAAAAAAAAATGTTACCAGTAGTGTACCACAGGGCTCAGTTTTGGGCTGTGTCTTAGTTGGCATATATTTCTTAAGCCTTCAGGCCAACACGTCTGGAATATGGTTAACTAAGTTTGCAAATTACTGTAAATTGGGTGTTACTTGATCTTCAAATGACTCACAATTGCTCCAGCATAGCTTAGACCACATGAACAATTGTTGCACAGACAATAGTTTCAAAGTAAGTGTAAAAATGTAGTATAGTTCATTTTGGTAAAAAAAAAAAAAAAACAAAACAAAAAAAAACAGTTTCATTTACTATACAGGAGATGCACCCCCTTCAATCAGATATTGTTGTAAGGGATCTGGGTACTCTTATTGATAATTCCTTATCATTTGACCATCATTTTTCCACAGTAGTTCAGAAAACCTTTTATCTGACTCATCTAATTTCCAAAGACATTAACACTAGATCCAAAATAAGTCTTGAATCCTCTTTACTCATATCTTATCTGACCCACTATTGAATATAGATTCATAGATTATTACTAGGCTAACAGTCCTCATGGACCATTTTTAAGCCTAGCCAATTACCCCCTGTGAGAATCTAACCCTGCACCTTGTGTTTCTAAGGTAAGCACCTTAACCATTACACCACCCTCCCCATTATGCACCTTTGGCATGTATTTATCTAAACCTATCACACAACTTGAGATATTTCAGAGATTCATAACAAAAAAAAAAATCATTGTCCCCAAGAATCTAATTTATGAGGAGAAACTGTCAGCCCTTTCTCTGTATTAAGTCTTTTGGAGACTTCTTCATGGAAATCTATGTTTAGCGTTTTGTGCCTTAAAAGATCCAACTTAATTTGATTTCCTATTCCTTCACAATCTAATGGTACATCAAATACTTGGTTAAAGAGACTATACCATTAGTGGATAAATAAAACATGGCTTGTATACAATATGCAGATGATTCCACACTTATATGCTCAGCCTCATCCTCTTCAGACCGCCTATACCTTACCCAACAAGTCTTCAACACAGTAGAGAAATGGTTTACTCATAGATGCCTTCTCTTAAACCCCCAAAAGACTAAACTCCTTCTATTCTCTCCCACTAGCAAATTCCCCCCATTGGATTTCACAGTCACTTCTATCAACAAGACTATTATATCCCCTGAAGCTACCACTAAACTACTAGGAGTCACCATCGACAATAAACTAAACTTTGATATACATATAAACAATACTATAAAATCTGTTAATAAAAAATTGGGCTCCCTGTATCAGATTAAATCTTTTCTCCTACCCTCAGCTCGTACAACAATAGCACACACACATCTAATATCTCCTCTTCTATATGCCTCACCTATCTTTACTAAACTATCTAAAAATAACCTCAGCAAACTGGAAAGGTCCTATAATAACATCGCCAGATTTGCCACAGGAAACCCATTTCGAACCCATCATTGCCTCAATTTAAAACAGCTAGGCTGGCTTGAACTACAGAACCTAATCAAATTCCATCAACTAACTATAGCTCACAAAACCATTTACACACCATCCAAAACACCTGCACTATCCACACTAATCACTCCCTACAAGAACCTAGATTCCCTAAGGTCTTCACATAAACTCATAGCTAATTCTACCAAAACAAACAACAAGGCCGGTGACTCTCTTTTTTCTAATACAGTAGGGAAAGCCTGGAATCTTCTACCAAATGATATTTCTACACTTCCCTCACTGTCCAGTTTCAAAAACAATCTGAAAGTATATCTCAAATCTCACTGGCTATGTCACTGTTCCAAACCTGACTAGCTCTATAGCCACCCTATACTCTGATCTTCCCCTTCTTTCCCTTCAGAAAAGAAAAGAAAAAAAAAAAAAAAAAAAGTTTTGTTTTTTGGTTTGCGATATGAACTGCATCTACTGTTAAGATTGAATTCTATACTGACAATTTACTTAGAAGTGTTATAATTATCCTGTAATTCAGTCTGTTTTATGCTTTTATTTTTTGTATTGATTTTGTTTATATGCTTGATTTAGCTGTATTTACCTAGGAGCTTTTCTCCCCGGGCCTCTACTGAAAATGGACATGTATCCAGTTAGACTAGCCCAGTAAACAAATGTAAAATAAATAAATAAAATAAATAAATGATTGATTCATATCCTAACACATCATTCATCTCTGGAACAAACTTCCACTACATGTCAAGTAGAGTAGCATCTTTACCATCTTTAAGGTAAACCTAGGTAATTGGATGGGCAGCCTCAAATTCTTGTCTATCTTACCTTACCTCCTTAAGGGTAGAGGGAAATGTTGAATAGGTTTATTTGGCTAGGGTTGAAATGGTCAGCAGACTGATTTTATTGTAGTTTATCATATGAACCTGTATATCTAATGTATTCCTCACTGGATAACATTGAGCTGCACTTCTACACTTTAATGGATAGGCTATCTGAGCATGCACATTTAAGGGTGCATCCCATGCTGTTCTGTGTGCTGATGTCATACGGATAAAGATCAAGTGAATCCTTTGTGATGTCTATGGAAAGCAAATATATAACATAAACAAAGAGAGGAAAATATATCACAGTGCTGTAGGTACCTCATGCCATAGTGCAAAAGATAGGGCACTGTCAATACAACTGATTAAGCTGTTTTAACAAATTGAGATGACAGGTCAAATTCCTTTTGACTGAAATTGACAAATACAGCTCCTCATCACAAGAGTGAGAGGAAGATAGAGACAAGAAAATACCAACGTGTGACTTCAGCTTTAGGAACATTATAGAAGTTCTAGTAAAGAAAAGAATTTTAAAATACCTGGGAACCTGTGGGGCATAAATCCCTAAGCAACATGACTTCACAATAGGAAGGTGTTGTCAAAATATCTGACATGTTCTTTGGGTATTTGAATCATTAGGTCAGAAAAGGAAGGGGCCATAGCCTAGTTATGATTAAAAGTGCGTTTGATACAGTACCATGGAAAATATAAGTGATGTGGCAGCACAGAGGGTTAAGGTACTAAACAGTTAAATGTCATCAAGGGTACAGGGTTTGATTCCTTACATTTGCCTGCTGTGTGACTTTGAGCAAATCACTTAATCAGATAATGTTCCCAGGTCACCCCTGAAAATTGACGTAATACACAGTGGTATTACACAATTAACAAACTGATAAAAAATAGACCATGCGTAGAATGAATTCTAAGGTAGGTAACTGACTAGGCAAACATACAGTTACAGCAAATGGAGAGTTGACTCAGATGAAAGGATGCTTACTGAGGAGCCACAGGGATTTGAACTAGGGTCAATGTTATTTTTCACTGTTAGTAAATGAGCTTATGGAAGACCTAGAAGGAAAAATTGACAGTTTTGCTGATGACAATAAGCTACACAAGTCTGATTAAAAAATAGGTGCAAAAGTAAGAAGAGGCTTGGGAAGGTTGGAAGTATGTTGAAACAAGAAGGCCTAAATGCAGTGAAAAATGCAAAATAATCTGGGTTGTATAAAATACAGGAAATCGACCAACTTAGTGAGTATCAGAAAAACAGCAAAAGAGCAAATACCCATGTTATGCATCTGTGATAACTTAAAGGTGTACAAAAAGTGTGACAGAGCATATTGGATATACAGCCACTCCATGGGTCAGAAGGATAATGTCCTAACTGTGCCCAGATGACCTGTGTTTGATTAGTGGCATGGACACTGTAGGGGCCAGAAGTGAAGAATGGGAGTGAGTGGCTGATGTCAATTTGCCCATTCTGGGAGGCGTGAGGTAGGCTAGGCTGACTGCAGTTAACAGAGTACAAGTCTGGTGAGCTCTGTGCTGTATGGGTGGTGAGCTGCATAGCTGGGAGGTTGTGGTTGTGTGCATACACCTCTCAAGGGTAACTGTCAAGGAGCTGGCAAGGGAGCAGTGAGGGAGTGGGAGTAAGGGCATACTTCCTGGTGCAAGTATGATGCACCACCACTGTCCTCTATTGCCTCATCTCCTCACTGGCCCCGGGCATAGGTTGGGTTGAACTTGGGAGATGCTGGTCAGCTGTAAGAGGGAAAAATATTTAGGATTTGGCTGGAGGAGAAGCATCACAGTAGGAAAACTGAAAGTTTATTTCCACCCTTTAAAAAATGTCTAAAATTGTCATGTAGACTACTGTGTGTACTTCTGGAGACCTCAGCAATTTAGTAGATGTGCCTTTGGAAATTCAGAGTACTATAACTATGATCCTCAGAAAACTAGAATAACATCTTGAATGGGATACAATGTACCAAGTCTGAGGTTGTGGTGCCTTTGATTATTCATCTTATTACAAGGTAAAGAAATGTCCTACTTCAAGGTACAACAGGTTTGATGTTATTGTATTAAATAGCAGGGATGTGATACCACTTTGGGGTGCAAGTGTGATGTCCCCTTGCAAAATATATTCTGAAGGGGTGACAGGGAATTTTAGAATTTTTTTAGTCACAGTTTAATTCTGGAAATATTAAGACTTCCAGCAGTAGACCTTGTACTTCTGATAGGGAGCCATGAAGTAGCACAGAAAGGAGAGAGGCACCCCAAGAAAAGGCAGTGAATATAGTGTGTGGCCTGAACCAGAAGTCTTATTTAAAAATATGACTTTAACTCTTTTACAGTGCCACATTATCTCACGTCTGTTAGTAGTGCCACTTCATTTAGATACTGAAGTACACCTCTCTTTTCACCCAACACACAACCATTTTTAATGTCAAAAAAATGGCTCTATTAATTTGTTAAGATACCTGAAGTTTGATTCAGAGTTGTTAAAAGCCTGATGCCATTGATTAAAAGTGCCAGTCATCTACACAGTTTATGGCTTTGCTGTCGTCAGCAGTGAGTAGTAAACTACTGAATGTGCAACAGACATAGAAAAAAATTACACTGAAAGGACAAAAAACAGAACATAGCTTATCTGACATCCTTTAAAACATCTGTCTGAAGCCATGCATTAAAAAATATGGCCATGTTAATCATGGATACTGTCAATAGTGTAAATTACAGAATTCTTGCACTGTATATGTCATTATTTCAGAACGTAAATACCCATATATGAATCTCATTGTTTATATCTGTGAGATTATTCTGTAATGGCCACAGAAAAATTGACTAAAAATTGTGGCAAAAAATTGTAATTTATAGTGTCTGCTGTGTCTGTGGAGAGCTGCACAATCTCCTGTAGGCAGTATTCTACCTTCAGTAAAAAGGCACTTGAACTGAATGCTCAAAATTTCAAGGCTTTTCTTGAGAACAAAAATGATGGTTTGTGTGGGGGATCCTCTTCAAGTATTCTAAAAAAACACACAGATGCAGCTCCTGGAAAGGAGAACATGCTGTTTAAGAAGAAGATGACATCTAAAAGAACTCTATGGTGAGAAATCAGGAAATCTTAGTGGTCCCACCTATCCTGCTGAGGCCTGAGGGTACTCAACATAGATAGGTGTTGGTGTGTCCACCTCCAGTCTATGACCGTTACTACTATTTCATAGTCCAAACAATAAGATACAGAAAGGCAAAACACTGCCGGAAAACAAACAAACAAACAAACAAACAAACAAACAAACAAACAAACAAACAAACAAACAAACAAACAAAAAGAAAGAAAGAAAGAAACAAACAAACAAAGCACCACTGATAACCTTAGAAACCACTAATATCCATAGCTTGGAGGTTAGCATAACGGTTAAGGTGGTTACCTTACAGACACAAAGTGCAAGGTTTGATTCTCACATGGGGTAATTGGCTAGGCTTAAAATGGTCCACAAGAACAGTTAGCCTAGTACTAATCTATGAACCCACAACCTGTTCACTGGACCAAAAAAAATGTATTTAGCACTTTCATCCTCAACAAGAATTGGAATTCTTCAGAATAAAATGTAACAAGCACAATGGGCTTCTTTAAAGACTAGATAGCATGAATGATGCCACCAGGCATCATAAATTACAGGAGCAGTAACAATAAAAACTAAAACTAAAAAAGATTTATAGATTTATTACAAAAATAAATAAATCTTAAATTTCCCATGCTAGCGTGCATAAAACTACTCACATTATACATCATAAAAAACTGAACATTAAGCAGTCCCAAGTTTTAAACACTAGAAATAGAAATGTTACCTTTCAGGCTAGGATAAACCACACTGTTTAAATGCATTTCAATCAACTTTCCCAGTCGCCCCCTCAATGTCACATGAATCTTTTCTAATATGAAGAACTTGAATTTCTTTAAGTCGACACAAAGCATAGAATGTTTACTGACAGCGTTATCAACAACTTTGTTCTTAATGCAATAATTGTGTCTGCTGTTTGCTGTAAATGCCTTTGTGTTTTCCCCAGGACAGGCATTTTGCTACGTAGACAGTCCTTTGGTGGTATAGTAAAAAATGACCCTTAACATGAATATCCCTCAAAAAAATCCACTACAATGATGTACCTGCACTATTTGCACCTATCACAATTTGACATATTAAGTCTGCATCAAGTAGACACAGGGAAAAATCTGAAGCAGCTTCCAAAAATGTTTATTTTTTTCTTATTAAAAATTATACTTGGTGTATCATATAACTTATTTGAATTTATTTATTGTTTTTTCAAAAAAGACCCGTTTTTCCATATGGTTTGTGGAATAACCTTGTTGTCAGTTGAAAAGCAGATCACTATAGCCTGGAAAACTTAGCATGGGAGGACCACTGATCGGTTGTACCGATACTGTTTTGGTTAGGATTATGATGCCTTACTATGAAGATGGGTATGTGATCACTTCAGGTATCAGGTAAGACACCTTTTGAGAGGATTTTGTAAGCTGGCTTGTATTTATATCCCACTTACAATTGCTGTTATGGAGCTTAAGAGAATTTTGAGAGAAATAATCAGCTTTCATCAGGAAATATTTATGGGTGGGGATTAGAACCTGATTTTCACTAGTGAGGATGTGTCAGGGCAACTAAGATGGGAAATATAACAAAAGAGGGTAGATGTTTTGAAGAAATATGAGAATGTTTGGTATGGAAAATGTGACTTCAGTAGTAGGAAGGTGTTATTCCCCATGCTAGTGTGCATAAAACTCCTTACATTGTACATCATAAAAACTGAACACTAAGCAATCCCGAGTTTTAAATACTAATAATAGAAATGTTATCATTCAGGCTGGGATAAACCACAGTGTTTAAATGCATTACAATCAATCCAGCCATGAGCCCCTTTAAGATTTTTCCCCCCACCATGCACTACTGCCTAGGGTTACGTCAGATCTCATTTGCCTCCATCATTTCAGACACCTATCTCCTTTGCCCAGCAAAAGCTAAGTGCTCCATATCACTTTTTGTATGTTATTCTGCTTTTGACTTCCAACATATTTAGCTTCAGTTAGGAGTTTGTTTAGCTGTTGCTGGAGTTTGGGTATGGTAGCTCAAATTTCAAATTCAAGCCCTTTTTTCTTTTTTCCCCATTTTCCTGTTGTTGGATCCTATTACACACACACACACACACACACACACACATATGTATATATACTTACATTTATAAAAATCTCTGCAATGTAGGTATACATTCTTTTACATCTGTTTCAATAACAATGTTTTTTGGCTGCTGTGTCAATTCATAATTGCTAAAGTTTGATATTTTTTGGTGTGTGTTTGTGTATGTGTCTCTGTGTGCTTTCCTTTGGTAGGTTACTTGCAATGGACAAAGACAGAGAAAGGAGCTTTTAGAAGTGCATGAAGTGTGAGCACAAAGTTCCCCAAGACACAGTTTGTATGTAGTGTGCTTGGGGGTGGCCAATTGGTCTGATGATTGCACTTTTGCTCTTCTTTTGGTCTGAGAGCCTTGTCAGATAGAAAAAAAATAAGCTGATACTTAAAGGGCTACTGCTCTCAGATCCAGACCCTGGAAAAAGCAAAAAATCCAAAAAAAAGTGTAGAAGTGTGAGGAATCTGAGTTGAGGGAAAGACACTTGTATGACTTGGGGAACCTTTTTGGCACTAAAGATGCTAAGGTTGGATGTTCTGATGGTTAGAACACCCACTTGTACTCCTCCACTGGATCCAGAACTTTCAGATCTGATAATTATTAAGAATTTTCCCCCTAAAAAGTGCATCACACAGGCTTCTGCTGAGAAGGAACCCAACTGAATCCCATCCCAGCCTCCTTCTACCATGGCGTTGAGATCCTTCATGTCCTATGGGAGCATATTAGAGGTGAAACTGGATTGCTTGATAAGGAGTTTCCTAAAAGTGTAGATATGGATGGAGGTCATATCTTCTTCTTCAACTCCAAAGGTAGTTGGTACTGGGCCTGTGCCCCTTCTATTAGTTAATTCCCTGGTGTGCATTTTGCTCTGGCAGTTTCTGAACTGATCCTTTACCAAGGACTTGTATCCTCAGTGTCGACTCTCATTCCAGTGTCAACACCAAGGATTTTTGGATCTGACGCACTTAACTCTGACTCTGTATGGGCAGATGTCTCATAATCAGGGATTTAACATCGAGGCTTCAGCACTCTCTTTGCAGTGGTCATGTATAGCTCCTTTGCTGGTGTCAGAGATGTATGTCTTTGATGCTTCAGTTCTGATCCCATCCTCATGGTAGTCCATTTGGGGGAGGGGTGCCTTCTTCATCTGCCTATATATTTTATCTACTTGTTGGAATAGATCTGATGGCAAAGACTGCATCTTCAGATCTGACAGAGGTTGAAACAACCTTTCAGGTTATGGGGAGGATGACTGTCCTTCCCCTGTGACCTGAGACACAGACATCATTGGGATCAGCTCCACCCCAGGATTCCTGCTCCTTCTCAGCTGTTTAACATCAGGCATCCTTGGGTCAGAGTCAAGCTACAGGCCTCAAAGCTATCACTCCACAGCAGGAAGAGTCTTCTGAGGCGTCAAGACATACCCCACCTGATGTGCCTAGGAACAGGATGTGTAGGAGGAGACACATTCTCCCCATTGGAGTCTATCTCATCAGATACCAACTCAGAGGTTAGAGAGCATTCCCCTAGTCCCCTCCTGAAGATGCCTATTTTGGTAAAATATTGGAACGTAAGCATCCGAGGGGATCTTGGCCCACTTTACCTCCTCCTCCCTGATGAAGAGGTTCTCTTTGAGGCTTATGATTTGGCTCCATCTACTTGTTTGGTGGTCCAGCCAGCAGATAAGCTAATTGATTTGGCAGTGAGGAGGTCATAACAGAAACCAGACATGTGCAAGGTGGTGCCTCAAATGTCTGACAAAATTCTTGAACTTACTGTACTGAGCAAAGTCTCCTATTGTAGATTCCATTATCATGGTGGCAGCAACCAAGAAAGACCTGACCTATTCAACCTCTGTCCCAACCATAACAAAGAGTCAGGGACAATGGACAAATTATCAGAGCTGTTGTATGTTTTCGGCACCTTCACCTTAAGGTCACTGAACTACTCCACCCACATAAATCACTTTCAGAGGATTTTGGTTCAGCAAACTCTAACTGCTCTTTAAACTTCTCTATTGTCTAATTCCAGGAAACAATTGAAAATAACCCTGGGTATGATATCCAGCATTTCTAAACTATTTATACATCTCATGTACAATGTTACAGGTGGAATGGTGAGGGCAGCCAGTGCTGGTGTGGTCATGAGGTACAAGGCCTCTTCAATGTACCCTTTGTTGGACCATCACTGTTTCCATCAGTGAAAGAAAAATACAGAAATGCAAACAGTACAGCAAGACACTTTTTTGTAGTTGGAGTGATGTTTGTAGCCCCTCAGAGATCATACAGTAGGAGACAAAAAGGGCCTCATTCTCTATGGTTCAGAAAGTCCAAGCATCAGCAATTTGACAGAGCTTCTGATAGGGTGGCCAGGGCAGAGGCAGCCCCTTTAACACATTCAGGTTTCAGGCTTAAAGGCAGATGAGATACTGTATATAATACCAGGAATACTGTATGCCCTTTTTGGATAGGTATCCCAAGCATCTTTGAAGGGCTGCTTGAATGCTCACCTCTAGAGGCAGTCAGTAGTTGGTTATCTTTTTATCCATTTGTATGGGAGGCCACCACACAGGGCAGATGAGTCAAACAGATCATATCCTTGGGTTATTCTATACCCTATCTTTAACTCTCCAAAACCAAAACAACCACCACCAGATATCCCACCAAATCAAGCAAGAGCAGCTGAGGAAGAACTTGCTTCCTTGCTATCCAAAAAAGCTGTCCAGGATGTCCCACCAGAGCAGAGAGGTTTAGGGTTTTACTCAAGATTCGTTTTGGTTTCAAAGAAAAATCAGGACCAAAGGACCATATCGGAACTCAGCAACTTAAACAAATATGTCAGGAAGACCCAGTTCAGAATGGGTCACAGTGCAACTTGTTTTGCCTTGTCTCGACTGGATGTACAGAGTGGATCTCCAAGATGCTTACCTTCACAAAAAGATAGTGAAAGAGTCTCTGAGATTCCCTTGCTTCCATCTGGGAGACAGTCATTTTCAACTCTGAGCCCTGCCCTTTGGTCTCACCACAGCCCCCAGGGTGTTCACCAAGGGCATGGCTGTTGTAGTGTCTCTTCTGTGACTGCAGGGATTTTGAGTTTTCCCAAACCTGGATGAATGGCTCCTGGCTGCTTCCAAGATGGAATCTCTCTTGGAGGTAAAAAAACTATCTGCTCAGGCTGTTCCTGTCCTTGGGAATATCCACAAACTTTCAGAATTTCAATTTTCTTCCAACTTGGAAGATCCTCTTCATAGACTGCTTCTCAGACACAATGAAATCCATAGTTTACCTGACAGTGGACAGGATCCAGACTTTGAGATGAGTAGTGATAACTCTTTTTCAGACTACGTCCCCACCAATGCTCTGATTCTCAGTGTTCTAGGGCCAATTGTCTCTTCAGTACTAGTGGTTTAGTTTGGAGGATACCTTATGAAAATACTACAATGGCTCTTACATTCCCAGTGGTCTCAGCTTTTGCATCCCATCTCCAAACCTGTCCTGATAACCAGTACATTATTGATCACTTCTGGAGACCATTTGTTCTATCTACCTCAGTAGCACTGATGACCATGGATACCTCCTCCCTAGGATGGGGCATTTTACAATGGGAGGATGGTCTGAGGTTTATGGACTTCCAATGAGGCTGGTATTCTCATCAATATCCTGGAGATGTGGGCAGTCCTCCTTGAGTTGCAGGAACGTCAAGACTACCTTTATATGAGAGTGATTTCTATCCAAACAGACAATGTGTTGGTAGTTTGATACTTCAGCAAGCAAGAAGGAGCCAGATCCTTCCCTTTATGCTGGAAAGCAATGAGAGTTTGGCAATGAGTGGTGGCTTAGCACCACTTTGTCATAGCAACACAAGTTCTGGAAGTTCTCAGTTATCTTGCAGGCAGGCTCAGCAGATCCTTTCTGATGCCTTATGACTGGTCAGTCACTCATTTCAGCAATAGCACAAAAAATAAAATTTTCAGTTGTTAGGGCTTTAACTGCTGTGATCTTTTTGCCTCCTCACAAAACACTAAATGTAGCAGCTACTTTGCCATGATCACCTCTCAGCAGACAATTACTGACATATATTGTAGCCCAGCAATGTCCTTCTGGTCTTCTGTATGCATTCCAGCCTTTGCCTTTGCTCCTCACATTCTTATAGAAAGCAGGTAAGTGCAAGGCCTCTGTCATCCTCATAGTCTCCTTCTGACACAGATAGATTTGGTTTCCCCTTCTCAGTCCTCATCTCAGGGAGCCTACCTGGATATTAGATCTCATGCAGGGTCTTCTTTCACATCCTTCTGGTAAGCCTTACCCAGATTTCCACAACCTGAAACTAACTGCTTGGTTTCTCCAGTTCCACTAATGGCCAGTAATGCATCCCTGTCTTCTCAGGAGTTCAGGATTCTAACAGTCTCTCAGAAAGAGCCCACATCTAGACTTTACAGTGGAAAATGTTTCACCTTATGGCTCTCTTCTGAAACTTTGATCTCTTCTCGGCCCCTATTCCAGATGGTCTTCAGTTCTTAGCGTATATTTTTCAGTCCAGTTAGAAATTTTCCATAGTGAAAGTGCAGTTGACAGCTGTCTTTAAGTTTCCTACAGAGCATCAGGAATGTTCCTTTATTTCACATAAGCTTTGCAAACTTTTTAAAAGACATATTTTTACTCAGACCTCCAGTCAGAGAACCTGTTCCTCCTTGGGATTTGAACTTTATGCTACATGCTTTGACAAAGACACCATTCGAGCCAGCTTCATCAACACCATTAAAGTTCTTGAGCTGGAAAACCCTATTTTTGGTAGCCATTAATTCCAACAGGAAATTATCTGAACTTCAGGCATTTTTTCATCAGTCCTTCATTTGGTTTTTCACAAGGATTGCTTCTCATTCATTCTGCATCAACCCCTCCTTTCTTCCTAAGGCAGTTTCTTAAGTGAACATGACACAGCCCATACATTTGCCACTAATTTTTCCTAATCATTTTAACAAAAATGAGTACATTATCCACACCTTATATGTACATAAACAGCTGCATTTCTACCTTCACAAAACTGCTGGTCTTCATAAGGACTCACAGTTCTTTGTCTCCTTTGCAGTGAATGTACTAAAGGTATTATTCATTTTCAAGAACATTTCCAAAATATTGCTTTCCAGATGGCATTATGATTGCATTGCTTTCATCTATGCCTCTCACATTCACCCTCTGCTGGTTAAATCTAAGGCTCATTCTCCTGGGCAGTGCCAACTTTTACAGCCTTTTTCAGGTAGTCATCAATAGAAGAAATCTGTATAGCAGCCACTTAGTCCTCCATCCACACCCTCATCAAGCATTACAAGTTGGATTCAATTTCTAGGGCTAGCGCATCCTTTGGTGCCTCTGTCCTGAAGGGTTTCCTTTCATGATGGCACCCTGGAGTTTAGGTAGTTTGGGATTCTGACCTACAGGTCAGATGAGATGAACTGAATGAATAGGATATGAAAGTTATGTACTTAACATAATGCTAGATCCTTTCATTCATGACCATCCAGTAGGACAACCTTCACTTCATCCCACTTCCTTGGTTTCCTTGGAGCTGTAGGACCTGAAGGATTTTGACCTTTCCTTTTATGAATATTTAGGAATATGTACGTGTTTTGACAGGGCATCAAATTCAGTCTGACGTAACCCTAGACACTAGTGCAGGATGGGAGGAAGCATCTTAAAGGGGCTCAAGGTGGACTCAACAAGTGGCTCAAGTGCCCATAGGTTTTAACAGATGGACAGGAATGAAAGGATCTAAGGTTATGGTAAGTAACTTTCATATAATATGTATGAGTTTGGAAAGATTGCTGTTAAGCATTTATTTTATTGGTAACAACTCCAGAGCACAAACAAATTTAGCACAATGACTTAGGCAATAGAAAATAGAAAGAGCTGTAGCAAGAGAAATTACTGAAGATCCTATAGAGGTCCATAGAGATATTAGAGATATTTTGGAAATCTTATTAAAATCTGCATTTACTTATGGAAGATTTAATTATGCCAAGGTTAGAGGAAAATGAGGCTCAGCAATTAATAGCCAAGATAAGAAGAAATGAGATAAAAATACTGATGCATAGCCAATCAGCAGTGGTGTCTTCCATAACAGATGCCATTCCTGTGGAAATTGTGAGGAAAGAAAGTGATAAAGATCTGGAAGTTTTTTTAATAGTATTTTAAATGATGGTGGGGGGGGGAGGGTACCAGCATCTTGGAAGAATGTTGTGGTGGCTTTTACCCAAAGAGGGTAAAGACCCTTCAGACCAGCTTCATAAAGACCCATTTCACTTTTAAACCATGATTATAAATTATTTGTCTATAAGGGCTAAGGAAATTGCAAATGTTTTGTTACAATTGATGGATATGGAGCAATGTGGTTTTGTGGAGGGGAGGAAAACTTTTGACAGGATTAATAGGACAGTAATGATTCAGAGGGAAACAGAGTATAAAAAATGCAGAGAAAGTATTTGATTAGAGTCAGCTGGATGTTATGCATGGGTAATAGCATCACTTGTGTTCCTTTATATTGTAAGATTAATTAGGAGTATTTATGAAGGCTATGAAACTGGAATTAAGGAAGGACAGCTGCGGTGTTGCAGCGGTTAGCATTGTTGCCTCACAGCAAGTGGCTCTCCAGTTCGATCTTTGGCTGGGGTGTCTTCTGTGCGGAGTCTGCATGTCCTCCCTGCGGTTGTGTGGGTTTCCTCCAGGTGCTCCGGTTTCCTCCCACACCCCCAAAGACATGCTGCAAGTGGATTGGACACACTAAAAGTGGCCCTAGGCATGAGTGCGTGCGTGTGTGTGCCTTCCATGGAAGGTTGGGCGCCGGGCTGGCAACTCGACACTGTAAAACTCCACTGCCAATCATGAGCAGACAAGGTGATCCGCTGTGGTGACCCCTAACTGGGAAAAGCCGAAAGAGAGAGAGAGAAATGAGACAGGAATTAAGGAAGGAGGGTTTCTCTCCGGAAATGATGTGTTTGAAGAGAGGACAAGGCAGGGTGTCCTCTTCCTCCTTTGTAATTTACAACCATTAGCAAAGAAAATAAAGGACTCACAAATTCAAGGATATAACTGGTATGGTAATCAAGACAAGTTAGCTTTATTTGTAGAAATTATTTTATAAATGCAGAAAGGATATCTTAGTGATGTGGGATATTTTGAGTCACATTTTTTCAGGATGTAAAATAAATTAAGATAAAACAAGGGCTATAGTAGTAAACTATGTACCCCTACATGAACTGGTTTAGCAGTATCCATATTTATGGAGACATGATTAGATGAAGTATGTATGTGTGTGGATTAAAAAGTATTCTTTTATGGCAGCTAAGGATATGTGGAAATAGACTGAATATAATAAGAAACTGAGAAGCCGGAATTCCTTGATTTTGGATATGGATAGTAAGAAACAAGCAGAGAAAATGTTTATAGTCCCTATAATTTTATATAGGTCAGGTGTACTTTGTCAACCAGTTAAGAAGTCGTGGTTCATAAATAAAAGTTGAAGGAGTTGATTTGGGGAAGGGAGGGTAAGATTTAAATGGGATACGTTGATTTTCAGCATAGCACAAAGTGGTTTTGGATTACCTGATCTGATTTTAGAGTTACAGAATGAAGGCTCATGTAACACAAGCAGAAGGTTATAAGTCAAATGGGAGAGATGAGGTTGAGAAGTAAGGAGAAGGTAGGCTTTTGTATGCAGGTCCTTAAGCAGAATAACAATCATACAGAATATTATATTCATGAAGTAGCAGAAAGTATTCTGAGAACTAAAGCAACACAGGAATGGAGAAATGAGAATTTTTCAATAGAGATTACTGCAAGTAGGGATATAGAAAGTAGGCAAGATTGGGCTAGAATTTACTGGAGTAAATTAGCAAAGGAACCAATGTTTTGGGAGTAAATAACTAGAGAGGGAAAGATAGCAGAGTGGGATGAGGCTAAGCAGAAGTTTGGACTGCAAGTTAATTACCTTCCTACTAGGAAGTGATAACAGAGAATAGTCAAAGAGAAAGGGATGGGCTAGTTAAATGAAAAACAGGGTCTGGTAGTGTTTTTAGTCATCTAGAAAAGAATCTGATGTTGAAAAAGGAATAATTAGTAGAACATTTAAAATATTGCATAATAACTCCAAAAATTAAATGAGATTGGAAAAGATTTGGAAGAGAGTATATTGAAAGGCAATATGCAAATAAACAATGGGAGGACATCTGTATGGGTCCCCCAAGTATGCAATAAAGCCCCCAAAGTTGAGGATTTTTGCTTGGAAGTGTTTGCATAGATATGTTTATACCCCAAGCAGACTACAGAGAATTTTACTTCAGGTAGGTAGCAAATGCTGAAGGTGTGATGGGAAAGAGAGAAGTAACTGAGAATATGCTTTTAGAAAGTATGATGAGTTGGCAGATTTAAAAAATTCCCTACAGAATACTTTGTCAGAAATGTTTGGGGAACAAATGATTGTAACTAAGGATATTATTTGTTTAAGTTGGAATATATCTGAATTGCTCAGATGTAGTAAGGCCTTACTAAGTTTAATGCTATTGGGTCGGAAAAAAAAGCAATTACTAGAAAATAAAAATCAAAATCTAAACCAGCTATTACTGGCATATTGAATACTGTAAAGTAAATAAAATATCTGGGAGTGAAGAAGCAAATTATATAGCAATAAATGGAATTTGTCAGAACAATACATATAGATTAGTGTTCAGTAGGAATGAAATTTAAGGTAAGGCAAGAACTGAGCAATTTATATAATGTAGTGAATGAAAACTGTCAGAATGTATACTGCATGGAAATAAAGGAAATGTTAGCATGCTTTTTCCCCTTCCTTCCTGTCATTCTGACAGTTGTCCCAGTGCCCCACATCCTATTCTGGGACTACCGGCATGTCAATGTACCCTCTATCCATTTCCCAATTTTATGCCAAGACCACAGAGGACTCTAAGGGCATCCAGGTGGAGGGGTCCACTGTTCATGTTCTAGCATGGGTTTATATATGACCTACACACTTTTCCTACCCCTTCTCCTGTGTTTGTTGACACACATTCAAGGGCATTTCCCCTTTCTGGGACACACCTCCCCATTAGGAAGCACCATTGAACACTGTCCCCCCAAGATGGGCAAGCCCATCCCTTCCTACATCTCAGTCATTTGCCCATACCACTGAATGAAGCCAAGTCACCTGCGCCATAGTCAGGGCTTTATAGCATGTTTTCTTTTTC
This sequence comes from Protopterus annectens, assembly GCF_019279795.1. Classification (NCBI taxonomy): domain Eukaryota; kingdom Metazoa; phylum Chordata; order Ceratodontiformes; family Protopteridae; genus Protopterus; species Protopterus annectens. Next base: position 530,413,136 of record NC_056726.1, read on the forward strand.
TGTTACTGTATATGTACCGTCACTTTAAACAAATGTTATGCTTAATAAAGATGTTTAAAAAAGTGAAACGAAAAGATCTAAAACACTGGCATATAAAATAAAGTATTGCAAAATAATACAAGTCATTCATTGCAAATACACTTTGTTATGAATATATTTAGAGTACAATATAGATAAGCAGCTTTACAAATAGAACAGCTGAAATATGAGTAGTAATACAGGCAGTAAAAATTTAAAACAATAAAAAAATTAGATGTGCATCTGTAAAATACTTTTAAATACAGTGAGCAAGTAGCTTTGGGAGCATTTCATGCTTTAAATAAAAGATGAAGTGGCATTAATGCATAATTAAAATTTGTTAAGCTAAACCCCCACAATTAGGTTCATAGGTTCATACTAAGCTATCTGCCCTGGGACAATTATAAGCCTAGCCCAATTCTGTATGGCTTACGTCACCCCTTGATTTGAGTATACTGTGCCCTTTTTAAGGTTTAGTTTACTGTGCCTCTGTCTAATAGTGACACGGGAGTAATCCCTGGGACAAACCTACGATCCCCCATCCACCTATCAAGATTCTTCTTGAAGAGATTCAGTGAGGTGCTCTGCCTCACATGAACTGGAATTCTATTCCAGAGCGAAGGGAGCCTCTGGGTTATGAACCTGTCCCTCCAGCAAGTTCTATTTATTTCTGTGCTGAGGTTCAAGTCCCTCGAGCGTGTGGCTCTAAGGGATTTAGATTTACTGAGGTGGAGCATGTCCATTAATTCTGGATTTGACATAGCTTTGTATGTCAGGCATAGATCGCCTCGAAGTAGACGGTATGCAACTGAGTAGAGCTGGAGTTTTTTTAACCGAGCAGCATATGGCATCTGTTTGAGACCCTTGATCCTCTTGGTGAGATACTTTTGGGGTCTTTCTAATTGCTGCAGGTGTCGGGTAAGGTACATCCCAAAAGGGGCATTGTATTCTATGATGGGCCTGAAGAGGGATGAATAAAGGAGCACGATTACCTCTCTTGATCTAGATGTGAAACCCTTCGTGATGAGGTGGGCTATGTAGAAGGTCTTTCTAACCACTTTGGCAATGTGGTTTTCAAAGGAGAGATTGCTATCAACTTGGGTCCCCAGGTCCCTAATAACTTTCTCTGTACTTAATGGGTTTCCACCTATGTGGTAATTTGTGGGCACATTGTTTTTGCCAAAGGGTATGACTATACATTTTTTGGCATTTAGCTTTAAACCATGGCGCTGGCACCAGTTATCTGTCTCTGTGAGACCTTTTTGAAGGATGTTTGTGTCAGCTGGAGATTTGATTATGGCACCCAGTTTGCAGTCGTCTGTGAACTTGGTGAGCCATAGTCCTCCCACGTTTGCCTGTACCTCAGAAAAGTATATACCGAACAATAGTGGTCCCAGGACAGAACCCAGTGGGATGCCACTTGTGACCGGTTTCGGGTCTGACATGGCTCCAGCAACTCTCACTCTGTGGGTTCTGTCTTTGAGCCAGTTTGCGACCCATCTTGTGACATAGAGGTTTATATTTTAGCTGGATAGCTTATCTATGATGCCCGAGTGGGGTATTGTGTCAAATGCCTTTGCAAGGTCCAGATAGGCTGTGTGGACTACCTTTCCTTCATCTATGGCTTTGGTGACTGTTTTGAAGAAGTCAACCAGGTTCAAAAGGCAGGTTCTGCCCTTGACAAAGCCGAACTGGGTAGGATCTAGTGTCTGTAGGTCCCCAATGTCTTTGTTTATGAGCTCCATGATGATCCTCTCCATAGCCTTGCAGACTAAGCTAGTCAGGCTTATGGGGCGATAGTTTCCAGGGTCCGTAGATGCTCCACCTTTGTGGAGTGGGACCACTGTTGCTGTACGCCATTCTGTGGGCACATATCCTGTAGTGAGGCTGAGATTGTATAGCTGTTTTATTTGAGGGATTAGTTCCTCTTGGAGTTCATGTAGGACGCAACCTGGGACCCCATCTGGTCCCATGGAAGCAGTATTTTTTGCTTTGGAGAGGGCAGCCTTCACCTGAGCATCAGAGATGTTTGGGAGGCAGCCCTCTGCCAGGATAGATACTTGCTCTTTTGGGGGGGAGGGGGTGGAGAAGTTTGCACTGAACCTGTCTGCCAGGATATTGGCGATGTCTGTGGGTTCAGTGTATTTTTTGTCATTTAGAATCTACTCAGAACAAGTCTGGGAGTTGCATCCCAGGTTTCTAACATAACTGAAAAAAGCCTTATGATTGTCTTTGGTGTCCTGTGCAATTTTTCTCTCGAAGCTGGCCTTGGAGGATTTTATGAGGGATCGTAATTTTTTGATAGTACTGATCAGAGATGCCTTCCCTATTAGGGATTTTGCTCTATCATGTAGTAGCTTCCTCCTTCTGTTGTACAGTTTATTTATGGCAGGGGTCCACCAGATTGGACGCCTGCCTTTGGATGATTGGGTCTTGGTTTTGTTTGGGATAGCATGATCCATGCATTCCTGGAGATGTCCGTAGAATGCGTTTATATAGGATTCTGCAGTTTGGGCCGTAGTTTCCACTGGCCCTGGGGCCTTGAAGGATTCCACTTCGGTTTTGAGAAGTGAGAAGTTCGCTTTTGAGAAGTTTTTCACTGTGGTTTTCTGGGCTGGGGGTGGGGTCGGGATGTGGACATCCAGTGAAATTAATTTATGGTCTGATCTTACCAGTGAGGGATATACTTCTGGTGTGGAGCATAGAGTCCCCATGTTGGTAATGATCAGGTCTAGTATGTTGTCCCCTCTTGAGGGAGTGGTGACTAGTTGTTCCATAGCATTTGAGTTTATAATTTCCAGGAAGCTTTGGGCTAAGGTGCTGGGGCTTGAGTAGTGCTCCCAGTCAATGTTTGGGTAGTTGAAGTCGCCCAATATAATGGTGTTCGGAGAGATCTTCATGTTATCCAATGTTTTCAGGAAAGCCGAGTGGGATTCCTGACTTTGAGAGGGTGGTCTGTAGGATGCTATAAACTGAAAAGCAGTCTTGCCCACTGTTAGTTGCACATGGATGGTCTCCGATACTTCGTGCAATGCCACTAACCTGGAGGTGTGGATATCCTTGATAAATATGGAAACTCCCCCTCCTTTTGTGGTTCGGTCCGGGTTTTGGGGCTGAAAAGCATGATATGAGGTATAGCCTGGTAGTGCTGGGGTGCTCTCTGGAGCCTTGAACCAGGTTTCTGTCACTGCACAGATATTGATGTTCTCCATACTGAGGAGAGCTTCGAGTGCGTGCATCTTGAGGTTAAGACTTCTGGCATTTAGCAGCATTACCCTTAGTTTCTTGTTCCTTGTGCTGTCTATGGGGGTGGGTTTGACTTTTTAGCCTTGCCTAAAAAAGGCACTATGGGGGTGGCAAGAGCCTTTGCCAATATCCAAAAGCCCAGTGGTGACAGGTGCAAGCCGTCCCTAGTGAAGCAACGTGGCTTGTCGAGCATGTCATCCCAGGCTGGCAGACACTGGATCCCCTTTGAATGACACCAAAATTTTAGCCAATTGTTAAAATCGATCATTTTGTCTTTGTACTGTGGCATCATTCTAGGTGAGGGTAAGATGCTGCTCAAGGTCAGGGTCATATCAGCCTGGGCTACATGATCAGAGAGCTCATCTATGTCTCTTTTCCTGTAGTTCAGGGAGGTACGTCTCAGGTCATTCACACCAGCATGTACAGTGACTGAGTCATATATGTATTTGCTTTGGAGTGACTTGAGTGCTTGCGTTATGTGGCGGATCCTAGCACCTGGCAGGCAGCTCACCGTGACCTTCTCTTTATTCAGCCTGGTGAGCGGGACGTCAGTGTGTCTGACAATAGAGTCACCTATTACAAGAGTATCAGGTGTGTTATTCAGCCTTAAGGGCTGTGGCTGCTTGGCACACTGACTTTGTGGGTTATGTGTTGTGCGTGTTTTGTTTTGAGGTAGCGTTTGCTTGGATGTCTGCTTTGGAGGTCTCTGTTGCTTAGGTAGATTTTTATTTAGAGCCTCCGAGTATGTTTTTGTGTATTTATGTGTTTGGTTCGCTGATGTGGTGGGACTATGTGATACTGGAATTGTGTTGTGTGAGGTTACCTTCTCCTCCTGACTGGTTACACCAGTTTTGAGATGAGAGAGCTCAGCCTCCAGTTTGGCTAAAAAGTTGCATCTCTCACATATATTTGAACCTGTTTGGAGGAGGAGAGGGTTGTCCGTGTACATGAGACAGTTGTAACATTGCCTCAAAATTCCCAGATTCACCAGCTGGACTGGAGAGGAAACCATTAACTGACCTTTGAACATGCTAGAGTAATATAGGGAAACTGAATTTAAGATGGACCAATAGAGGACAGGGTAATCGTAGAGAGTATAAGAGTAAGTAGTGCTTATGGTTTAATAGTGCTAACTTGTAGGATTACTTAATTGGACCAGTGAAGGGCCTTTAAATGAGAATATGGTGTTTAAATTGAGAGATAGAGCAGTTCTAAGGGAAAAAGTGAAGAGCAGACTTTGTGGAGCCAGGAATAGTTTAAACCCAATTAGGCGGCGCTGCCCGCTATTGCGCTATGCTCAAAAATGCACAAAACCGCGCAAAAGAGGGTTTTAAGAGAGGAAGATGAAGGAGTTTTGGAATTGACCCAAAATGGCCAATAAAACTACAGTTTCAAGTCAGTAACCACTCCCACAGGGGCAGGCAGGCTGCTCAATGTTTTTAACTGCCACTGATCAACAGAGAGACTTCCCTTTAGCCCAAGCAAAAAATGGCCTCACAGAAACTTACAAACAGTTCAAGAACAGCAAGCCTGTAACTGAACTTTTTTAAATCTCAGAAAAGTGGGAAAAAGCAAGATTTTTTTTTGTATTTTTTTTGTTTTTTCAGAGATAGCAGAGGTTCACAAGTATCAACAAATTATAACAGTGCAGTAAATGACCCCACACAAGAGTGCTAGGCCAAAGACAGATAAAATGCAAGTTTTGAGAAAAAAACGATTTTAAGTGCAAACAGGAAATTCAGTAAACAGCTCTAGGTTGTGCTCTAAATACAGTTACTAATGCAGAAATCAAGTTTAACAAGCCAGAAAATGCTCAAAATAGGCGGCTATGCAGAAAAACGTAGCAAATAAACAGAGGAAAAATACTTAAAATCTCAAAAGTGGCTCCTTTCTTCTCTCAGCGTTTTCTCCTCTTGGTGGGTGCTTCACCAACAGCCAACAAGCTTGAAAAGACGCCAAAACCACGAGGCAACCAGGTTTTAAGAGAGGAAGATGAAGGAGTTTTGGAATTGACCCAAAATGGCCAATAAAACTATAGTTACAAGTCAGTAACCACTCCCACAGGGGCAGGCAGGCTGCTCAATGTTTTTCACTGCCACTGATCAACAGAGAGACTTCCCTTTAGCCCAAGCAAAAAATGGCCTCACAGAAACTTACAAACAGTTCAAGAACAGCAAGCCTGTAACTGAACTTTTTTAAATCTCAGAAAAGTGGGAAAAAAGCAAGATTTTTTGGGGGGGTTTTTTTGTTTTTTTTCAGAGATAGCAGAGGTTCACAAGTATCAACAAGTTATATTGTGCTGTCATTAATGTGGCTGTAAAGTTCAAGGTGCCAAATTCAAGACCATGTAAGAACTCAAGAAATCTCATTAAGTCCAAAGCTAGAGCAATGTGACAATGAGTCAAAAGCTGCTGCATTTTGTCTCTATCAGGAGAGGTTTGTAAATTTTCAGGAGAGATTCCCCCAAATGGGCAAACAAGCACCAAAAATTATTCTCACTTGCAGACAAAGCAATGTAACATGCTTTTTTTTTTTTTTTTTTCAAAAATAATAATAATAAAAAGTACAGCCCCAGGAGAAGGACTGAAAACAGGGAGCAACAAAACAGAAAGCAGACGTTAACCACAGGTTGGCATGTCTGAGGTGACAGACTGATCAAACTGTAAAGTTTAGCATTTCTGGATGCTGAACTGGTGGCCCACACACCATTGGAAGACTAGGAGGAATGAAGGATACAGTGTTGCAATACCACAAAGATTAGCATTTCCATACACTGGGATGGTAGAACATACACTGTGCATGGAACAGGTCTGTTGGAAGAGTGCAAGGAGCAAAGGATACATTGTTGCAATACATCAAGAGAGAAGACTTCAAACAACTCAAAAACTGAATTGAAACAAATTACACAGTTTCAGTGTGAACTGTAGATGGTTCAGCAATCCTTTGCTTGTAGCCTTCCAGTAGACCTAGTTTATCATTCGCAGGTAACTACTATTATCTTGGACTTAACTTACAAATGATTAATGAAGAGTTGGAAAGACATTTGTAGGGGTGGGCAGTGGGCACATATCCTGTGAATAAAGGAAATAATAAATAAAGGAAAAGCAGCAGAAAAGTACTTACTTATTTTATTTGGCATTTTACTGATTGGCAGTGGAACAAATGTAATAAAAGATGGGCTATGGGAGAACTGCTAGTATGGAGAATTTGTAATTATGTTTCTAGGAGTACAGAGGAGGACTGTACTTTTTAACCTACTGTTGCCAAGTTTCCTCCTGTAGTTTTCATCATAGTAAATGTTCAGCCGCCAATTGCACCACAATGATTTGCCTGTATAAAATTGCTGGGGTAGTTCCCCTGTACAATTTCATTTTGCTTTTGTTTACTGCAGTGGTGAAATGTGGTGCTGAGACATTGTCACTAGGGGAAGCCATCTGTGGTAAGGTAGCTGTATGTAAAACAGGGATCAGGAGGGAAGAAGCATGGCTACCGGGCTTATCAAAGTTTTGCTGGAGTTTTAGAGATCCCCTGTGGTGAAAGGGTAAAGTGAATATACTCAAATATGAGTGCAGTGTTTTTTAAGTGAGACACCACTCTGTTTACCTGCCACTTTCAGTTACCATTTTTTGCTTTTTTAATTTCAGAAAAAAATGGATAGATATTTTACTACATTAGGTACAAATTCAAGGTTACTGACAGATTCTATTTCTTCCCTACATACAGACTGAGATACATGTGCATGTGCACACCATTTATTTGTGGTGATGGCAGAAATGATCATTATATTTAGATTTTAATTATCTTTTAAAAATACATTTGTAGTGTTTCTGTAATTGTCATTTGAGCACATAAACTTAACAATATTCTGCACATGAGTAGGTAGTAGAACATAATTGAATGCTTGATACTTGATGAAGTTAGTAAATAAACATTTTGTCTATTTTATCATGTAAAGACCTGGTATATAACCCTATCTGCTGTCACCAGTTACATCTGAAACACAGGTGCTACTGCCTCTAGATTTATACTTCTGCCATAAATTTGTATACAATTGTATGATCTTTAAAGTCTGCACTGCTGGACACCAAGTAACATCCTTGGGTGATCAGTATTAAGACCTTACTGTAAATGTGCACTTTTGACTCGGGTAAAAGCTGACATCTGCCTCACCCAAATAACTGTACACTATACCACTACAGATTAGAGTTAGAATCATTGCCTCTCTAAGATTTCATCCACATAGGTTCATAGGTTCATAGGTAGGTACTAGGCTATCGGCCCTAGTGCCTATACAAGCCTAGCCTATACAGGGGTGATCCACGGGGTGAATTTCCTATTTCCCAACCAATCATCAAGAGTGCTAATGAGGAGCTTTGTATGATATAGATAGGTAGTTTGTTCCAGAGTATGGGAAGTCTCTGGAACAGGAATCTATCCCTCCAGCATGTTCTGTTTATTGTGTGACAAGGTTTAGGTCCCTAGAGTATGTAACTTGGAGGCATTGGGATTTCTTTAAGTGGAGCATGTCCAACAGCTCTGGGTTTGACAGAGCTTTGTATGTTAGGCAGAGATCACCTCTGAGTAGGCGATATGTGATGGAGTAAAGCTGGAGCTTTTTGAGACGGACTGCGTAGGGCATCTGTTTGAGGCCAGTAATCCTCTTTGTGAGGTATTTTTGCAGCCTTTCCAATTGTTGTAGATGCCTTGTGAGGTACATACTAAAAAGGGCGTTGTACTCTATAATGGGTCTAATGAGTGATGAGTAGAGGGGAACAATGACCTCTTTTTTCCTGGATGAGAAACCTTTTGTGATGAGGTGTGCCACGTAGAAGGATTTCCTGACTACTGTGGTGATGTGATTATCAAAGGAGAGACTACTGTCTACCTGTGTCCCAAGGTCTCTTATCACACTTTCGGTGTTAAGTAGACTACCACCTATGTGGTAGGTCATGGGTACTGAGTTTTTACTAAAGGGGATGACAATGCACTTTTTGGCATTGAGCTTGAGGCCATGGCTTTGAAACCAGGCATCTGTCTCAGTGAGGCCCTTTTGTAGGATGTCCACATCGTTAGGAGTTTCAGTTATGGCTCCTAGTTTGCAGTCATCTGTGAACTTCATTAGCCAAAGACCTTTTGTATTAGCCTGTACTTCAGAAAAGTAGATACCAAATAGGAGAGGACCCAGGACTGAACCTTATGGTACTCCACTTGTCACTGGTCTGAAGTTGGATTTGGAGTCTGCTACTTTCACATTGTGGGTTCTGTCAGTGAGCCATTTGGCAACTCATCTTGTGACATAGGGATTTATACCTAGTTTAGTGAGTTTATCTATAATTCCAGAGTGGGGGATGGTTTCAAAAGCGTTGGTGAGATCTAAATAGGCTGTGTAAACCACCTTACCCTCGTCTACGGCTTTGGTGACTGCTTCAAAGAAGTCAATCAGGTTTAGGAGACATGATCTGCCTTTTATAAACCCGAACTGGGTGGGGACCAGAGTTTGGAGATTACCAATGTCTTTGTTTATAAGTTCCATGGTGATACGTTCCATGGCCTTGCAGACTAGGCTCATTAGGCTAATGAGGCGGTAGTTCCCGGGATCCGTGGTGGCTCCCCCTTTGTGGAGTGGGATAACTGTTGCTGTGCACCATTCAGTGGGTACAAAGCCTGAGGTGAGGCTATGATTGAACATAGAGCTTAGGTGGGGTGCCAGTTCATTCTGTAGTTCATGTAGAATGCTGCCTGGGATGTTGTCAGATCCCATGGATGCTGTGTTCTTGGCTTTGGAGAGTGTGGTTTTTACCTTAGCAGCCATTATTACAGGAACTTTGCATTCTTCCCATATAGAAATGGGCCCTTTAGGGGGTGGGGGTGAGGTAAAGTTAGCACTGAACCTATCTGCCAGGATGTTGGCAATATCAGTTGGTTCTCTATATTTAGTGCCATTGTGCTGTAACTCAGAGCAGATCTGAGTGTTGTCATTGAGATTCTTGACATAGCTATAGAATGCATTGTGGTTGTCTTTAGAATCAGTGGCGATTTTGTTTTCATAACTAGCTTTGGAGGATTGTATGAAGGATCTCAGCTTCTTACTGAGGCTGGCCAGGGAGTTCTTCTTGTCATGGGATTTTACTCTTTTTTTTGCAACAGTCTCTTTCTTCTGTTGTAGAGTTTGTTTATGGCAGGGGACCACCAGATTGGCTTCCTTTTTTTGGAGGATAGCATCTTGGTTCTGTTAGGGATAGCACGATCCATGCACTCATGTAAATGCTTATAAAGTGCATTTGTGTAGGATTCAGCAGTCGTACCTCTATTGTCCGTCTGCATGGGTGTCATGAAGTTTGCCACTTCTGTCTTAAGAAGCGTGAAGTTGGCTTTGGAGAAATTTTTTACGGTGGTTTCCCTAATGGGGGGTGGGGGTGGGATGTGGATGTCTAGGCTGATTAGCTTGTGGTTGGATCTGACCAACAAGAAATTGACCTCTGGTGTGAAACACCAGTCACCCATGTTGGTAATGACCTGGTCTAGGATACTGCTGCCCCTGGTGGGGGTGTGGATAAGTTGATCCAAGGCATTGGAATTTATGAATTCCAGAAAATGTTGAGCAGAGTTGGTACATGAGTAGTTTTTCCAGTTAATGGTGGGGTAGTTGAAATCGCCCATTATTAGGGTGTTGGGTTGTACCCTAATATTTTCCAGTGTATCAAGAAATGAGAAGTTAGAATCCTGGGGCATGGTGGAGGATCTGTAGCAAGTTACAATTTGGATTGCGGTCTTGCCCAGAGTTAGTTGCACTTGGATAATCTTGGATGCATTATGCTGAGCAACTAGCCTGCAGGTGTGGATCTCCTTAATGAATATGGACACGCCTCCACCTTTAGTGTTTCAGTCCAGGTTAGGTAGCTGAAAGGTGTGGTATGAATTATAGCCTGGTAATGCAGGAGTGCTCTCTGGAGCCTTGAACCAGGTCTCTGTCACTACACAGATGTCGATGTTCTCCATTTTAAGGAGTGCCTCAAGTGAATGCATTTTGAGGTTTAGACTTTTAGCATTGAGTAGCATTACCCTCAGATTTTGCTTGCTTGTACCTGTTACGGTGGTGAATTTGTCATTTGAACCTTGCCAAAAAAAGGCACTATAGGGGTGGCAAGAGTCTTATCCAGTATCCGGAATCCCAAGGGTGACAAGTGCAGGCCATCTCTGGCAAAGCATCATGGTCTGTCGATCATGTCATCCCAGGCAGACAAATACTGAATCCCCTTAGAATGACACCAGAAGCTTAGCCAATTGTTGAATTTAGTAATTTTGTCCTTATACTGTGGTATCATTCTGGGTGGTGGTAGGATGCTATGCAGGACTAGGGTCATACCTTCCTGGGCTACAAGATCGGAGAGCTCCTCCATGTCTCTTTTCATGTAGTCCAGGGAGGTACGTCTCAGGTCATTCACACCAACATGAACAATGACTAAGTCATATTTGTACTTGTTGTGGAGTGACCTGAGTGCGTGCATTATATGGCAGATCCTGGCACCCAACAGGCAGCTGACAGTAACTTTCTCCTAGTTTAGCCTGGTGAGTGGAACATCATTGTGCCTGACTATAGAGTCATCTATGACTAAAGTGTTGGGTACGTTGTTATGCCTTATGGGCTGTGGTTGAGTGGCACACTGAGTTTGTGGGCTATGTGTCATTTGGGTTGTGTTGGGGGGGGGTGGAGGTTGCATGCGTTTCTGCTTTGGAGGTCTCTGTTGCTTGAGCAGATTTTTATTGAGAGTCTCCGTGAATGTAGGTGTGTGTTTTGTGTTTCTATGTGTGTGTTTTGGTGGTGTAGGTTTTGAGGGACTATGTGATGAGTGTGGTGTGGTGCAAGTGCTTACCTACTCCTCTTGACTGTCTAGTCCAGTCTTGGGTGAAGAGAGCTTTGCTTCCAATTTGGCTATATAAGTGCATCTCACACAGGTTGTAGTGTTGGGTGGTAGGAGGAGAGGGTTGTCTGTGTACATGAGGCAATTGCTGCATTGCCCCAAGATGCCCAGATTCATCAGGTAGACAGGAGAAAACACCGGGAGCTGACCCTTAGACATGCCTGGATAGGTGCTTATTTATTAAGTACTAAAAACTGTTTTCCTCTAGACAAGTGAGGAATGTTGAGTGCTGTAGTAATTTGTAGCTTATTTAGTGCTTACAACGAGTTTTGAACAAGTGCTGAGCTCAAAGAAACAGCTTTGAATGCTAAAACTAAAAAACTGGGTAGTTCTAAGGGAAAATTTAAAGAGCAGACTTTATGGCTCCAGAAATAGTTTAATCCTAGCTAAGCGGCGATGCATAAAGTGTATTTTTTTTAATATAACAGTAGCAAATGAGCAAACAGATTTAAACAAATTAACCAATAAAAATCTAAAATCTGAGCCCCATTCCAGCAGTCTTTGATCAGACAAGTCCTAACTGCACACTCCTGCCACTAGGGTGCAGGGGAACCCTCTCCAAAAAAGATGGTCTGGATTAGTGCTCAAGTTATACAAAGAAAGCTAGATTCAGCAGGTTTGAATTTAGTCTATGCTACAGCAAACAAGGCGTACCAATTTCTGAAAGAAACAGTTCAAATAAACAGGCACAATAAGCCTTTAACCAGAAACTCCCAGCTCAGAAGAGCAGAATCTACACTCTCCTCCCACAAGAGTGCAGAAGACATCTTCTTAATGTAAAACAACTAGTCCAAAGCCCAAGTGCTTAAACCAGAACTAATACACTCTTAGAATAACAGACACTAAGCCTTCAATCAGCAACTCCCAACTTAGAAGGATGTAAGCTACCTGTCCTGCCACAACAGTGCAGACCACAAACCTTTTTAATGTAAAACAACTGGTCTGAAGCCCAAGTGCTTCAACCAAAGGCTTAGAATAACAGTTACAATTTAATCAGGCTACTAACAAGCAGTAATAAATGCAGCAGAATGAATGCAATAAAATGGGAAGAAACACAACTACAGTAAAAGCAGATGAATAAAGTGCAATTTATTTTATAAAACAATAGAAAACGAGCAAACTGATTTAAACAAATTACCCAATTAACCAATAAAAAAGCTCAAAACTGAGCCCTGTTCCAGCAGTCTTCAATCAGACAAGTTCTAACTGCACACTCCTGCCACTAGGGTGCAGGGAAACCTTCTCCAAAAAAGATGGCCTGGATTAGTGCTCAAGTTATACAAACAAAGCTAGAATCAGAATTCCAGAATCTAGTCTATGCTACAGCAAACAAGGCACACCAGTTTCAGAAAGAAACAGTTCAAATAAGCAGTCACAATAATCCTTTAACCAGAAATTCCCAGCTCAGAAGGGCTGACTCTAACCTCTCCTCCCACAAGAGTGCAGACCATAAACCTTCTTAATGTAAAATAACTGGCCTGAAGCCCAAGTGCATAAAACAGAACTAATACACTTTTAGAATAACAGACACTGAGACTTCAAATCAGCAATTCCCAATTTAGAAGGATGTAAGCTACCTGTCGTGCCACAACAGTGCAGACCACAAACCTTCTTAATGTAAAACAACTGGTCTGAAGCCCAAGTGCTTAAACCGAAAGGCTTAGAATAACAGTTACAATTTAATTAGGCTACTACCAAGCAGTAATAAATGTAGCAGAATAAATACAATTGAGTATTTTTAAGAAGATGCAAAAGCAAAATAAAGTGCAATATTTTTTTTTTTTAGTGAAGTGCAAGGAGAGAGGAAGGAGGAGTAGTAGAGGTTAAGAACTTAAGTGGGTTGGCCTTCTCAAATGTTCTTTCTGTATTAAGTAGAGTGAACGCCAGACTGGGAGGGGTGTCCCAGATCAAATTTACAGTAGGGGTGGGCAACTGCAAATCCACCAACTATAACAACCGTACAAGAATAGGGTGGAAGGGAGGGGGAAGAAAACAGTTTCAGGACAGATGAGAAACATAAAACAATGCCAGAAAATATATAAAATAATTCGGTCAGGCAAACAATAATTCAGTCAGGCAAAATTAAGACAATGCAGAACTCTGAAAGGTTAAAATGCCAATAAATATACTTGTCAATCAGCAATATTTCCAGATTGTTTGAGAATCACACCAGCCAGAACCCAGGAGTTTCCAACAGTGTATGCAAGAATTTACAAACAGAAACTATTTTTAAATCAGCAAGCCTTGAAGCAATCAGATAACACAAAAGCTGTTAGACCAGTTTTATAAACTCCATCTCAGAAATAGGGGGTAAGCAGTTTCAGTTCAGATGAGAAACATAAAACAATGCCAGAAAATATATAAAATAATCCAGTCAGTAAAACAATAATTTAGTCAGGAAAAATTAAGACAATGCAGAACTCTGAAAGGTTAAAATGTCAAGAAATATACTTATCAATCAGTGATATATTTCCAGATTGTTTGAGAATCACACCAGCCAGAACCCAGGAGTTTCCAACAGACTGAACTCAAAGCCCTCCAGCACAATCCTACCAAAAGTAATTAAAGCTTGACTTACACTGTTTTGCACACAAACACACTATATTTTTGAGAAGGGATTAATGATACCTCATGTGTACCAACACCTCCTTCCTTGCCTTTATGATCATACATGTTATCAGCTATACACATTAGCATATCAAAACATAGTTATTGTTTATCCTTACAAATAAACTAGCCATTAAATATTTGTATGGAAACAATAGTTTGAACAATAGCTGTTTGAAAGGAAAAAGCAGTTGTTAGTACACCATTTCAATACACATACCCTGAAGCTAATTAAAAATAAATCATGGCTACAACCATTTAAAACTGAATAATTAAGCTCTTTCATTTGAATTAATTACATTTTACAAGTGCATTTGGTAAACTCAAATAGGCAAGTAGCTATAAACATGCATAAGGAAAATAAGAAATAAACATATTTAAACAAGCAGCTGGCACAAATAATTCTGGCAAAAAAAAACACTAAAAGGCAAGCACCTCCAAATAATTCTGGCATCTTTTTTGGACCTGTCTCTACCATTAGTTGAATAGATGTACTGAACGTCTTTATTCCTCTGACTTCACAGTCCAAAGAGTATTGCCTAATTCTGCAAGTAAAATGGTTTACAGTCTCAGCTTTGTTCAAAAGTGTAGTCCACCAACACAGGCCTAATGTAAAGCAGTATCTCTCCCTCCTGGCAGTTACTTTTGTTTTCTCTATAGTCAAGAGACAAAGGCAATCTTTCCTATTTGGCTTCAAAAGTGAATTATACTATTCCTCTTCTCAGAGACTTTCCACTGTGTGAGTAGTGGGGTTGTCTAAATAAGGCAATGCATGCATCTAGGCACTGAAAGTGCTTGCACATTTATATGTTCATTGTGTAAATCACAACTGCAGTCATAACTCCCAGGATCTCTTCTGCAGGAGCCTCTCTACTCTGACCTTATGTCGCCTGCATGTTTCTATATAAAGGGAGTGGAATGGTTAGCCATCTTCATTTTTTTCCTTGTCGTATGCTGTGGTGCTTGGATGCTCATGTAGTCTGCAGGACCAGACCACAAATGGGAGAGCACAGCTAAGTAAATGGAGTGTTTTGCTATATGTAGCAAATCAGTTTGATTTCCCATATGTCTCCTTGGGACCAGATGCTCATAAACAGAGGTCTGGGGTTACCTGTTAATTTGAACAAATGTGTTTGAAAAAGACAGGCACAACAACTGTGTACATTTCTTCATCCTTGACCATGATGTAGCTGCTTTTGACATCTGTAAAGACTTTAAGCCAAAAACTATTAAAGCCAGAAGGGGCACCATCTAACCTCATCTAAATACGTTGAACTTCAATGGTGCCAGATAATGGTCATCTGGATATCTCCTTTGGAAGTCATGCTGTAGGTTCTAAGGAGTCAGATGATGCCCTAGGGCCTTCTCTGTCCAACGACACTGATAACAAGATGGTGCTTGTACAGCCCCATGGGCCTGACACCTAAGGAGTTGCCTATTCCTGATGATGTCCTATAGAGCCCTTCATGTCAGACAGTTAGGATATGGTCTTCCAGATTTGCAATGGTAATTATTCAATGCCACTGGTAGAGAGATGCCTATGAATAAAGTGGAGATGGGGGTGGAAGGATTACCTCTGCTAATACTGGATGATGGTAACTATGTGGCTGACTTGAGGGGTTCCCTTGCTTGGTCAGGAGTGCTGTCTTTATTCAAACACTATAGGGCAGAGTAAAAAAGACTGCAATCTGAGCTTATGCTTGCCTCTCCTCTGCAATTCCCAGTTTGTTTCTCTTTAACCCAGAGTTTCTTAACATTTTTGCAAGGCTGGCAAGTAGACCTTGCTTGACCTTTGACATCTGGTGAATGCGCCCATAAGTATAGCAAGGACTTGTCACCTGTCCTTATCAAAGATTCTTTGGAATCTGATGTTGCTTAAAAAGAAGCTGACCTGAAGTACAGGTCAAAAATGTCCTCTCCTCTGGACTATGATACTGGTTGTGAAAACACTTAAGCCTCAGACTCCCCTCTTGATGTTCCCACCTTTGGGGATACTTTGGCCCCTATGAGGGACACTTTTCAGTAGCAGGCTGCTAATGTCTGTGATGCCCAAAAGAAGGCTTTAGAGTTATTTGGTTATGAACCCTCCATCCCCCTGTAAGGTGGTGGCTCCCCCCCCCCATGTAGGGAGCATTACTGGATGTATTTCACGATAATTCTCAAGATCCAGATTCTCATCCTTCAGCCCAAAATGAGGTCCAAGGGCACCACTCCTTTCTTTATAAAATTCAGTAGCAGACCCTAATAGTTTTTCTCTAGAAACTACTAAAGGAGCCGATGTCCCACCTAGGAGAAATAGTCTCTCCAATGACACGGAGAGTAAATTCCTAGATAGATAGTATGGTAGGAAAACTTCTATCACTGACATTTTAGCATTTAGAGCTTTGAATTGTTGAAGTTTCAGGATTACATTTTAAAGCAAGCATTGGCACTTGATGTCATAAAGGAGGACTTTAAAGCCTCCCTAGGAGAACTCTTTCAGACAGCCAGTCATCTTGGTAAGCATGGCATTAAGTGTGCCTGTGATACTGTGGCACAACTTCAAGGGCAGCTGGCAAGGGAACAGTGCTAAGAAAACATGCATAGGTCATTACACACCCATTAGCTGATTAAATAAAAGCCAAGCTGTTGAATGTCTTTTTGGGCAGGGAACTGTTTTTTTAGCCCTCAGATCTATGAGGATTTTAAGAGGCTGGAAGATATGGTCTGCCATATGCTCTACCTCCTTTTCTAAGCATGGTAGGAATTGGCCAAATAAACAGGTTCCTTTTTACAGAAAGCCAGTGAAACACCCTGGATGCAGGCAGGCTGTTTCACAAAAGAAACTAGAATCACAAAGGAGACAAGAAGACCAACAAAGCTTTGGCTTCCCTAAAAAAATAACCAGCCTAAAACCCTCCTACTACCCTCAACCAGCCCAGTCACAACACCCTCCAAACTTTGGAAGAAGATTAGCTGAATCCCTGGAGGACTGTGGAACAATCACAACAGACAGATGGGTACTGGAAATCATTGCAAAGGGCTACAATCTAAAATTCGAGTCAAAATCCTTAAGCAGAGGGATGCCAGAGGCCCCACCAGACCAAGAACACTTCATTATACTCATTTTCCATCTGATGCTGCAACAAGGAACCATATAAGTTTCCCCCAAGGGACAAGAAGGAAAGGCTTTTACTCAAGGCTCTTCATGGGTCCAAGAAATTTCTGCCCATGGAGGCCCATCCTGAACTAGTCCAAGTTAAACAAGTTCCTCTCATTTCCAGAATTCAACATGTTAACCCTTCAGGCCCTCTTTCTGTTACTAAGTCTTTTATGGTCACTATGGATTTAAAAGATATATACTTGCACATCCCCATTTGTAGAAGAGATAGGAGAATCCTAACATTCCTGCAGGGGGTTGCCACTTCCAGTTACCTATTTGCCCTTTAGCTTGGCCACTGCTTCAAGACTTTTCACCAAGTATCTAGACCCAGGCAATTTCCCCATTGTGAGACAAAGGGTATAATATTTACCAGTACTTTGATGAATGTATCCCATAAGCCTCATTTTGGGAAGAAGCTATAAGAGCTACAACTTTGCATAAGAATGTATGTAGAGACTAGGCCTCATCTTGAACATACAGAAGTAAAACATAACGCTCTTTCAGAGAACAATGTTCTTGAGGGCTCTTCTTACAGAATTTTTCTCTCAGGAGAAAATTCTCTTCTACCTCTCTCCATGTGCACCAGTGCTAGTGTGCGCATGTGTGTGTGTGTGTGTGTGTGTGTGTGTGTGTGTGTGTGTGTGTGTGTGTGTGTGTGTGTGTGTGTGTGTGTGTGTGTGTGTGTCTGTCTCTGTCATAGACCTCTTTCAGCTAATGACATAAAAATCTATATGGACGGCCAGAGAGGTCCTCAGGATTCTAGGCATGTGTCTGCCAACATTCTAATCATCCCACTGGCATATGTACATTTGACGAAAATCCAGTGGTACCTTAGGAACCTGCGGGATCAGTGCTCATAACTGCTTGAGCACCTCCCTTCCAGCTCTACCATTCTTACAGAAGGAATTGAGTTGGTGGATCACTATTGTCAAAGAGAACAAGGGAGCATCCTTCTGTCCCCCACAACAACTGCAAGACTCTGATTAAAGATGCCTCAGAGTAGGAACAGGGGCATACTCTCAGGGCCTAAAGGTACAGAGCATCTGGACCTAGTCAGACTGCAAACTCTGTTTAAACCTGAAAGACATTTCTAGCAGTTCAGTATGCTTTCCAAGCACTGGAACACTAATGAGTTCCAAGCATCCTAAGATAATTCACAGACAACATCATGGTCAGCAAATGGGGAGGCACACACTCCTATCAACTGTGCTGTATGGCACTGAAAGTATGGAAGATAGCTGTACACCATAATATGACAGGTTTTTCCTCTCGTTGATCAAACAGTGAGGCTGCCAGAGATAGCTTTTGTTGGATGCAAAAATCTGTGTTCCAAGTACATACATTGAAAACCTTGGCCAGTGGATGCATTCTCCATCATCTGGAGAGGCATGTTCTTTATATCTTTCCACCTCTACTTTGATCCTTATGGCAATTCAGAAAGCATTAGAGGAATGGCCAAGAATTATCTTATCTTCTCTATGGTCAAAGCAAGAGGAGGTGTTCATACATAGATCACCACTGCAGTAGCCTAAATTATTTGGGTATTACCCCTGTACCAGACAGCTTACCAAAGCTTTGGGTGCCTTCTGTACACTCAAATTGCCAGGAAAGCTTGAGGCACTCCCTTAAAAAGGCAGTTGGAGTCCCAAATGACTTCAGACCTTTTTTTGCCACTGAAGTGAGCTGTTAGTCAGCAAGCTCTAGGGCTCTGTGAGTCTGCTAACCATTCTTCTACAGCTGGGCAGACAAATCCCATTTGGGGAAAGCCTTTCTGTTTTATTACTCTTCTGACTAAAAATGGTACCTTTCTTGTAGAATGTATTATTTTATTGAGAAACAAAGTGACTTGGACTGTTTTAGTACCTGGATAATGGAGTTATGTTGGTGCTTGTGCAAACTTTTGTGAGGGAAATGTTTACTTTTTGACAACAAAATGTAATGTTTATATAAGGTTTGTGTGTTGCCTGGGGCAGGGTATTGTGTTTCTGAAGGACCTTTAGTAGTTTACTTTCCACTTGTTGTCTGTAGTTTTCTGTATCAACTCCTCTGGGTGTTACTACTGTCTATTCACATCTGTTTCTCAGCTTATTGATGAATCAGCAGGTGGTCTCTTATGGTTCTTCCTTCCTCAGCACACAAAACCTATTGAGAGTAAAACTCTCTCCTAGCTTGCCTCAGCTACTGGTGAATAAATCTGTTGTAGCTTAGTTGTTAGTCAGGTCACCCCCACCCATCTTTTTCATCTGGTCCACTTGATGTAGCCTTCCAAGCCACCAAAACTGGCAGTCAGCCACATCCCCTGTACTTGCATAAATGCCTTTAGCTGGCAAGGGAGAACCACTTTTGTCATTGTCTGGGGAAGCAACAGGTAAAGGTTTCTAACTTGGAAGGGAAAGGGTTTTTGACACTGGGTCGATTGTTCCTAAGACCCAGACATTGTTTTGTTTTTCCAAACACCTTTATTGAATTAACACTTGTGACATAGGCAGATTTACATTTGCATAAAAGTTATTACACTATAATTAACATAAATATTATACTTCACATATATTGTATATATCATATAACCTAAGCAACATTACATAAATTATTCAATTCCTGCCTTTTTAACTAGAAACATCTTTATTAAACCATAACTTTCTACACAGGCAATCATATATTTATATAAATAAAAACAAACCATACCAACACAATCCTAATTGCAAGCATTTTACATCACAAAATATACTGACACATTCCCAGGTGCAAACAGTATGCACCACTTACAATCTACCCAATCTTTTTTAGAAGACTCAGACATTGTTAAGACAGAATGTGCTTAGTGAGAAGAACTTCCAGTCTTTCTTTTATTTGTACGGACATTGCAGATTTATTCGGGTTTGCCAAGGAACTGAATACTTCTTTTTCCTCATATTCTCAGTCCACTGGAAGACATACTCCTCGTTTCCTTGGAGCAAGAAATCTGGACAAAACATACAATAAATGGGGGACAAAGGTCCAAAACTAGGGACAGATTTTAAATATTGCTTTTATAAACTTAGCAAGGTTCTATAATAAAAGGATTTGTGTTAGCATGCATTTTGAAGTATATAAAGTCTGAAACTCATATGTATGTCATTATTTCATGACTCAGTGAATCTGCGGTGGTGCAGCGGTAGCATTGTTGCCTCACAGCGAGCGGTTCTCCCATTCGATTCTCGGCTGGAGTGCGGGGAGTGCCTTCTGTGTGGAGTCTGCATGTCCTCCCTGTGGTTGGGTGGGCATTCGAAAGACATGCGTAAATGGGCGTGCCTTCGTTGAAGGTTGGACATCGAGCTGGCACCTCGGCATTCGTGAAAATCTACTGCCAATCATTAGCAGACCGGAGTTCCGCTGTGGCGACCCCTAACTGGGAAAAGCTGAAAGACAAACAACATTTCATGACTCAGTGATTTGCCAGAAAACCACAAATTTTATGAGGAAACAGACCAAAAACATTAGGCAAAAATCTGGACATTCTGTGAAAATCTAGAGATTTGAGAAGTATGCTGGGAGAAGAAGGAAAAGAGATTCTTCTCATTCTGATCAGATTTTCCACTCAGAAGAGCAGTCAGTGCAGGGGGAGAGGTGTACCTCAGAAGTTTCTTCTCAGTCTGAGCATTCTGACTCTGAAGACAGTAATGCAGCTGAATTCCTGGGTGAAGAGAGCTCTTTCACCGACATTTTATCCAACAAAAAAGGTATTTCAGTGGGATCAGAATGAAATTTGTATGACACATAAACTGTATTATGTTTTGTTACAGATGCAGATTTTAAAGCAACAGCTATTCCTCCTTTGTTGCTGGCTTTAGATAATGTTGATCTCACTTCATCAAGCCTCTTTGATAGGCAGCCTTCCATTCCTAAGAGGTATGACATTTTATGTAAGATGTCCCAGACCCATAATAAGTACCTGTTTTTTTAATCCTAAATCAGATCCTGCAGTTGTTCGTTATCTGCTCCTAATCTAATTCCTATTGACAAAGATGGGAAAGCCGTGGATGAGTTGGGGAAGAAAATCTATTCTAGGTCTTTATTTATTTTATTTTACATTTGTTTACTGGGAAAGTCTGACTTGGAACGAGCCAATTTTCAGTGGAGGCCTGGGGTGAAACGCTCCAGTTGCATGTCTTTGTAACATGGAGGAAACCAGACTGCCCAGAGGAAACCCGCACGGATGCAGGGAGGACATGCAGATTCCACACAGAAGGCACCCCAGCTGAGAATCAAACCTGGGAACCTCTTGCTGTGAGACAACAATACTAATAGCTGCACCACTGCCCCATCCTTTAACTTTCAGAATTTTGAATTGTCAAGCTCATATCTTAACGTGTTTGATTTTGTCTTTTGAGAATATGCAGAAGTTAGTAGTTAACCGTCCTTCTGAGGTAAAGAATTCAGTAAATGCTTCTGATACCTGCTTCTCAGGTGACAAGGCATATCCTAAAACATGCTTATGATGCAGCCGACTCTTCCTCTAGGCCTTCTGCATCTGGATCAGGTTTGAGGAGACTTGCTTGGTTTTGTAATCAAAATCTTCCTGAGGTTGTTATAAAACTGACACTTTAATTTCTTCCTAGATAAAGAGATTCTTTATGGCCTTTCTGCAGATGAAGTAATAGAGAAGTATTATGAAAGGGGAAAACTGATAAAAGGAGTGACTTGGGACTTTCCAATTCTCCTTTTTTGAAACCAAATAATATTTTCCCTCTTCCTGTTTAAACAATTTAAGAAGTAAGGAGGCAACTTTCAAGATTTTAAAAACAATGGAAATGAGGTTCAAAATGTAAAGCAAGATCTACCAGATCTCAAGGATAGTGCCTCAGTCAACATGACTATCCACCTGTTCAGATTCCTCCTTCTTCCCACCTTTTCAGTCTTTTAGGTCCCTATGGCATCAGGAAGCTGTGACAGTTGTGTTCTGAATACAATCCAACAGAGATATTTCTGGCAATGGGAATCCCTTCCTCCCTTTCATGGGTTTCAACCTTGCCTAAGGAACCAAGTTTCACTTTTTCCTCCCATTCAGCGCAACATACTATCTCAGGGGAACAGTGCCTCTCAATCTCCTAAACAAAGGCTATTACTCAAAGATTTTTCTGGTTCCAGAAACACAAGGATCCTGGATCTTTTTGCTCTAAACCTTTTCATCAGGATCCCAATGTTCAAGATGTTATCACTTCAAAATCTTGTACCTTGGATTCCTCACCCAGCTTTTTTTAATCACCTTTATTGAATCATCACTTATGACATAGACAAATTTACATTTATACAAAAGTAATCAAACTGTATTAACAAATTAGTAACAAACACTATACTTCACATAAATTGCTATATATCATATAACCTTAGCAACATTACATAAATTACTCAGTTCCTGCCCCTTTTTTAAAAGCAAGAAACATTTTTATTAAGCTATCACTTATGGTAAAGTTGGACCTAACTGATGCCTATCATCACATTTATATTGTTAAACATTTCAGGAGTTTCTTAACATTTGCTCTTGTTGGATCACATTATCAATTCTTTGTTTTACCCTTTGGACTCTCCACTGCAAAAAGGATATTCAAAAAATGCCTAGCTCCAGACATTGCATATTGCAGACTCCAAGGCATTCATATCTTTACATACTTGGATGATTGTCTTATCTTTGCAGACTCTTTTTTCAGCTGTCAAGAGTTATTAGAAACTGTTCAGGAATTTCTACTCACTCTGAGGTTTCAAATCTTGCAGAAGTCTTATCCCATATTGTCTCACAGAGGGATGTCTGTTAGACTCTGTCTTGAGAAGAGCCTTCCTTTCTCAAGACAATGTGGATATGCTTCAGTAAATTTTCATGAGTTTCACCAACCTAAGTCAAACAACTGCAAGGGAATTTCTCAGGACTCTAAGGTTCATGGCATTGAAGATAATCATGCTAACCTTTGCCAGACTACACATAAGGAAATACCTTTTATACTGCCTATTAGTTTGGAATCAACATCAACACCTTTTTCTTTTCATTTGAGATTCCAGTTCTGGGATTTGTAAAGAGGGAAACTGGATGATAGGTAGACCAGAAGTCTTGCAATCCAGGTCTTCCATTATTGCCCCCCACCCCAAGCCAGTCAACTCAAACACCTCAGATCTGGCATGGAGTGCAGTCTCAAATGGGGTAAAAGTGTAAGCTCTGTGGGACCCAGTAGACAGACAGATGCATATAAATGTCAGTGAGATGTTGGCAGGGACAACTGCAAGTGTACACAGACAATACCACAATGATGTGGTACTTAAACAGGTGAGGGTACTTGATCCTACCTTCTTTGCAGGCTGTCTGTGATAACCTCGGAGGCAGTAGTTCAGCTCAGTCTGACCCTTTAGGTTTCATACATACATTACATCAGCACAAATCCTTACTGCAGACAAGCTCAGCAAGACCCCTTTGCATGCAGACTTATTCCTGGGAACTTCCAAAAATTGATACAACTATGGGGAATACCTCAAGTAGATTTGTTTGCCTCCTCTCAGAATGGACAACTAAAGAACTTATGGTCCAGGATTCTGTACAGTCAGGCCTGGAAGATAGATGCTTTCTCATTTTATTGTATGGGAATGTTCATGTATGCCTTTCCAACCCTTCCGCTGATTACCGAGGTCCATCTAAGATTCAAGACTCTCTAAAAATTGTAAAGGTGACTCTATTTTTGCTAAGGCAACAGTGGTTCTCACTTCTTTTCATTCTGGCAATTACCACAGGCTTCCACACATACTGGATTTACTGAACAAGATGGGGAGAGTTTGATAAATCCCAATCTGGAAACTTTTCAGCTAACTGCCTGGATGATAGAATTCTGATACTTTTTAGGCACCTTTTTTCAGAGGATGTGCGATAGGTACTAAAGAAGGCCAAAAACCCTGCTACTAGAATATTATATATGTACAAGTAGAAAGGATTTTCTAATTGGTACCACTCAAAGAACCAGGACCCTTTTCATATCCGTTGTCTCTGCTTCTTGATTATTTGTGTGAATTACTATCCAGTCGTTTGTCATACTCTTCTGTCAAGGTGCACTTGTAAACCATTTCTGATTGTCTGATCCTAAGTCCTCCTCTTTCAAACAATGGTGAAGTTAAGAAGCTTTTGAAAGGGTTATTACATACTTCCCTACCTAGAAAATGGATGGTTCCTCTTTCAGATCTCAGTTTTGTGCCTGTAAAACTTACCTTGTCTCCATATGAACCAGCTCATGAGGCTGATTTGAAGTTCTTAACATGGAAGGAATTTGCCTGTTTCTCTGACATCTGCTAGGACAGTGTCTGAGTTACAGTTACTTATGGTGAGTCAACCCTACCTCAGTCTTCATCGAGACAGGGTTCCTTTGAGAACATATCCAACCTTTATGCCTAAGGTCATCTCAGAGTTTACTTTAAGCCAGACCATTCATTTACCAGTCTTCTTTCTTAATCAAAAGAACAAGGAAGAAAGATTTCTTCAGCTTCTGGATTTACACAGGCAGCTCAGATACTACCTAGACAAAACTCGACTTTTCACGAAAGCAGACCAGCTGTTTTTCTCCTATGAAAGTAAAAAGATAGGACAACCAGTGACAAAGTTGACTATTTCTAGATTGTTGTCTCATGCTATTACTTTTTGTTGTACTCACCACAATAAGCATTTTCAGACAGGATTATGGCTTACTCAACCAGAGCATTGGCTTCTTTGTTGGCTTTCCAGAAAGGGATACACTCTAGAAGTATTCTAGATGCAGCAACTTGGTCCACTGTACATACTTTTACAAAGCACTACAGATTATATTCCTTCTCTAAGTCCAGAACCCACTCTGCCAGGACCATTCTTCAGGGACTCCTGGAGTCATAGTTATTGGGCTTCTCCATTTTTTATTACTCCTTACTAAGCTATGGGAATCTATTCAAATAGCTTAGGGTACTGTAATTGTTATTCACATATGAACATTTTACATTCATGTAAGTAATCTTACCATAACAGAAGATGTTCTACTGGGGATCACTGCTGCAGTAGTGTCCTTCCTTCCAGCCCCCTCTTTTTACTCTTACTCTACTTGTTGTAGTTGCCAGGGTGGGTTTAGTTACACCCTTTTATATATTGTGTTTCATTTTGTTCATAGCGCAAGTATACATGGCCATTGCCTCCTTCCTGGGCAAAAAAGTTTTGAAGTAATTTGGCACACCAACTGTGTTTTATACCTCAAGTGCTCTTGGATATTGGAGCACATGGAAGGTACTCCCAAAATTTTGTAAACTGGCTGGTACAGGTTATAATACCCAAATAACATAGGCTACTGCAATGATGATCCATTAGAACATCTACTGTTATAATAAGTTTACTTATACAACTTTACTTTGTCCAAATGACTATTGATGGCCTGTGAATATCCCACTGTGCTACCCAAGCGGGCTGAGCCTATGTCTCAACAGGAGGATAACATAGAGCATCTGAGCTCTTGACCCATATTATGGCAACCTGGAAAGTTTAACCCTGTTACCTTTTGAGCTACCTGTTGTCTGAAGATGTGTGAGTCATGATGATTGGGGCCAGGAAAACAAATACTAATCCTTTCTGGCAATATGGAAAAGATTTTTCTCATGGTGCCAAAGGAGAGACTTATTCCTACTGAAGCAGATGTACCAATGGTCAGGAGTATTTGACAGAAGTAGTTTATGCAGGTTTAGTGTTATTGTTGTCTTTCGACTTTTCCCGGTTAGGGGTCGCCACAGCAGAACTCTGGTCCGCTAATGATTGGCAGTAGATTTTAATGAACACCGAGGTGCCAGCTCGACGTTCAACCTTCAGTGAAGGCACGCCCATTTATGCATGTCTTTCGAACGCCCACCCAACTGCGGGGAGGACATGCAGACTCCACACAGAAAGCACTCCCCGCACTCCAGCTGAGAATCGAACGGGAGAACCTCTTGCTGTGAGGCAACAACACTACTGCTGCACCACCACCTCCATAAATATCCACCTACCTGCTGTAGCAGTGTACTTACCTATGAGTTGCTACTTACTGCTAGATGAAGAGCAAAATGCTTTCTGAAGTGGGTATTGTGTCTGAGGCCCATGAAGAGGTCAGTTTGCACCACCCTAGTTTCTGAATTTAATGCTGGAGAAACTAACTCTACCTATATTTGAGCCAGCAGGATCAGCCCACATAAGGTATCTGTTGTGGAAGATTGTATTTCTGGTGGCTGTCGTGTCAGCTAGAAGGGTTTCAAAATTACAGGTATGGATGTAAAGAATCCTTTTTAGTTTCCACTCAAGATTACTTTGTGTACCAATTCTTCTTTCAAGCCAAAGGTTGACAGAGGTAACACTAAACCAGGCTTTCAAACTCCCCATGTTTTTCCTAAAACCACAAAATAAAGGGGAAAGAATCCCACATTGTCTGGATGTGCATAGACACTTAAGGTACTAGCTAAACAGAACAGAGGCCTTCCAAAGGATTGATCAGCTATTCGTAGCATTTGCAAGAAACAAAGGATTGCCCATCTCAAAGGAGACCATCTCCATGTAGTTGTCCCATTTTATTATCTTCTGCCACCAGGTCAATGGCAAGCACTTATTAGGAGAAGTAAGGTATTAGTCCACAAGGGCACAGCTGCCATAATAACCTTCCTAAAAGGAATATCAACAAAAGATATTTTGCCCACTTCTATGAGGCTGTCTGCCTACACTGTTTCAAAGCATTGTAGGCTAGACTTTATATCTAGGCTTGGGAAAGATTTGCTTTTGCAGTCCTAAAGAGCATATTGCCATCTTCATCTACAGTGCCAGCCAGTGGGCAAGTGTTGTAAGCTTTGGGACTCTTCCCTGAAGTTATGACTGCAGCAGCACATTGCAAAAAGAACATAGTACAGTTGTGTTATCAATTTACCATAATTGTAGGAATTCAAATGTAGCCACTGCTGCAACCTGGTTTCCTTGCCACCTTACACTGTTAACAGTCTAGGAGCTCAGAGGTGGAGTGTGGGAGTTCAGCTTTGTCCCTTCTTTTCTTACCACATCATTGTTTTACCTCCCCACCCCATTCATGTAGTGGGGCTGAGATGCCTGTCAATGCTACACAATGCATTTAAAAGAATTCCTTTTCTTCCAGGGATACATTTTATATTCTCTTAGTTGGTGTAAATTTTGGTTGGGGACAAGAAAGAACAGAAGTTGGACAACATTATGTCTACCTTTATACTTTGGTGTGGACACCTTTGGAGGCCAGGAAACATAAGGTCAACACTGGGGGGGGGGGCTGGGCTTTGAAACTTTGGCTATATGAGGACTGTGCTTGCAACAAGGATCTCAAGTTATGACTGCAGTAGTGAATATACTCAAACATCTGCGGTTATGATAAGTTGATAATGCAAATGTACTTTACATTTTTATCGTTTTGCTAACTCCCAAAGAACAGCTGTTTTACACTCTAAAAAATTATATTTTTTCCCATTCTATACATTCTTTACATTTGCAGTATACAAAACTGACAAGCAGGTTTTATTTATAAAAAAGTAATGACATTTACTTTAGTTTAACACAGCTTCACAAACCCTATGTATTTATAAATGCATTGGGAGGGAAGGTAGTGCCTTCTTCAGTTATGTTATCTTGAACAATGGTTAATGCCTATTTTTTTGTAGTTTTTATCTAGTTTGATTTGGCCTAAAGTGTTCGGTGATATGAGTTAGTCTGTCACACAGTTCCAGTGAAGAAGGTGTAACCAATATAATGCAACAAAACCAATACTTGAACTTGATAGCCTTGGAGGTGCTCATAAAATGTAAGTTTAATAATAATAATAATAATAATAATAATAATATTACAAAATAACTGGTACATTAACTGTATGTCTTCACATGGTTGTAAAACTGTAACAAAACCAACACTGATTAAATACTGCTAGGCATTCAGAGGAACAAAAAAATCTCATTAAACAATTAGGATAAATTAGATAAAACCAAATATATTGAGGATGAAGTGGAACAAAATATGGACTGTCCTGCTTTTTAAGCTCTTTTAATAATTGAAAAAAATAATTAAAGCAAATATTGATGACAATTTCTGTTTTTATAGTATTCATAATTAATTCAGATTAATTCAGAATAAGTCTCTTTGGTGGCAAAGTCTCATAAGTAAATATTAACCAAGTCTTTTTATATTTAACAAGACATCAGAAAATTTCAAAGAAAGGCCAGAATTAAAGATGGCATACATAATTAAACATGAAATATCTATAATTTTTGTATTTGCTGAAAATATTTTGCAGCAGGCCTACACGGGGAAGCATTTTTAATAAATCTTATGTGCTCTTGTATCCTTACTATAACTTGTTGCATAGTTTGTCCTAGATAATGTAAATCACATGGACATTTTAGGCCACATACTTGCCATAATCTATGAATTTACATGTTGAACTACCCATACATCTCATACCAGCTACAGTGTCGTCTTTCCTACTTTTAAAGGTCCCTGAGTGAACCACCCTATTCATAGGTTCATAGGTTCATAGGTTCATACTAGGCTATCTGCCCGAGGGCATTTACAAGCCTAGCCCATAGTTTTGTGGCTTACGCCACCCCTTTAGTATGGGGAACTATACCCATTATTTTGCTGTGCCTCTGTCGAGCAGTGACACTGAGGTAATCCCTGGGGTATATCTGCGATCTCCCATCCATTGGTCAAGATTTCTCTTGAACAAGGCCAGCGAGGTGCTCTGCCTCACATATACCGGGATTTTATTCCACAGCATAGGGAGTCTTTGGGTGATGAATCTATCCCTCCAGCACGTCCTATTAATAGCTGTGTCGAGGTTTAAGTCTCCGCCCTTGTGGCTCTGACGGATCTAGATTTTTGAGGTGAAGCATATTCATCAAATCTGGGTTTGACATGGCCTTGTATGTTAGGCAAAGGTCACCTCTGAGCAAGCGGTGCGACTGAATAGAGCTGGAGTTCTTTCAGTCGGGCAGCATAGGACAGATGTTTGAGACCCTTTATCCTTTTGGTGAGGAACTTTTGTGGCCTCTCCAGCTGCTGCAAGTGTCGGGTCAGATACATTCCGAATGGGGCATTGTACTCAATCATTGGTCTGATGAGTGATGAGTATAGGGAGACTATGACCTCCCTTGATCTAGATGAGAATCCCTTTATGATAAGGTGGGCAATGTAGAAGGTCTTCCTAACTACATTAGCTACATGGGTGTCGAATGACAGACTACTATCAACCTGGGTCCCCAGGTCCCTGATAACTTTTTCTGTGCTCAGTGGATTGCCACCTATTTGGTAGCTAGGGGTAACCTTGTTTTTCCCGAAGGGTATGACTATGCATTTTTTGGCATTTAACTTTAGGCCATGGCTCTGGCACCAGTTATCCGTTTCTGTGAGACCCTTCTGAAGGATATCTGTGTCAGATGTGTTTTCTACTATGGCGCTGAACACGTAGATAGAACAAAACTCTGAGAACAACAGTTGTCACAGAAACACAGAACTTTAATGAAGCTTTCGGGCTCTCAACCCTTCATCAGCATTACACAATATACAATTTACATCATTTAAATAGAGGAACAGTTAAAATCACATGATCAACCAGCCAATGAATTTTAAAAAGTTTTTTTTAAAAGGGAAATGTTTAAAACATGAGAATATATGCAGATAGTGTGTTGTGCATAATATATTACTTAAATAATATTTTATAAGTTATTTAATTGGCGTTTAACTAGTATTGGTTTTATACTAGTAGTGTTATTTAGTCCTGGTGGAGTTTCAGCCTGTAGTCTTATTATCCACTCTAGTTCTCTTGTTTCTACAAGGTTATTTATATCGCCCCCCCCCATACCCACTTGTATTGCATCTATACATCTGAATCTAAAAGTATGTGTATTGAACTCATATATATGCTTATATAGGGCATTGGTCTGTATTTGTCTGTTTATTTCAGACCTATGTTCAATTATACGGTCTTTCAACCTCCGTATAGTCTTCCCTACATAAAATGCTTGACAGTTCACACAAGTGGCAAGGTAGATAATTTTTGTGGTGTTACAATTTGCATTGACATTTTCTACTATGGCGCCCAGTTTGCAGTCATCTGCAAACTTTGTCAGCCATAACCCTCCTGTGTTTGCTTGTACTTCGGAAAAGTAGATGCCAAACAAGAGTGGGCCCAGGACTGAGCCCTGTGGTACACCACTTGTGACAGGCTTTGACTCTGACATGGCGCCAGCAACTCTGACCCTGTGGGTTCTGTCACTCAGCCAGTTTGCAACCCATCTTGTGATGTATGGGTTAACATTTAAGCTGATGAGTTTTTCAATGATACCCGAGTGGGGTATTGTATCGAAGGCCTTCGCCAGATCGAGGTAGGCTGTATGGACTGCCTTTCCCTCATCAATGGCTTTGGTGACTGTTTCAAAAAGTCAACCAAGTTTAGAAGGCATGATCTGCCTTTGACAAAGCCAAACTGGGATGGATCCAAAGTCTGCAAATTCCCTATGTCTTTATTTATGAGGTCCATTATGATCCTCTCCATGGCTTTGCAGATAAGGCTTGTCAAGCTAATGGGCGGTAATTTCCAGGGTCGGTGGAGGCACCGCCTTTGTGAAGTGGGACCACAGTTGCAGTGCGCCACTCCTGGAGTGCGTATCCAGAGGTAAGACTATGATTAAACAGCTGTCCTAGCTGTGGGTTTAATTCCTCGTTGAGTTTGTGGAGCACACAGCCGGGGACACCATCAGGTCCCATGGATGCTGTGTTTTTTTGCTTTGTAGAGAGCAGTTCTCACTTGGGCGTTGGAGATGTTTGGGGGCTGCAATCGCTTGGTATAGATATCTCTCCTTTTGGGGAGGGGAGAAGTTTGCACTGAACCTGTCAGCCAGTATGTTGGCAATGTCTGTAGGATCAGTAATCTTCACATCATTTTGAACTAGTTCTGAGCATATCTGGGAGTTTCCTCCCAGGTTTTTAACATAGCTAAAGAAGGCCTTATGATTGTCTTTTGAGTCTTTAGCTATTTTTCTCTCAAAATTTGCTTTGGATGATTTTATGAGAGCTCTTAGTTTTTTACTTATAGTGATCAAGGGTGTCTTACCTTTTAAGGATTTTGCTCTATCTTGTAGTAGCTTCCTCCTTTTGTTGTAGAGTTTGTTTATGGCTGGGGTCCACCAGACTGGACGCTTGCCTTTGGTACAAAGAGTCTTTGTTTTGCTTGGGATTGCCTTATCCATGCAGTCCTGCAGGTGCTGGTAGAAGGCATTTGTAAGTGATTCAGCGACTTGAGTACTGTTTTCCGCCGGCTCGGGGGCCTTAAAGGAGACCACACTAGTCTTTAGAAGTGTGAAGTCGGCTTTCGAGAAGTTCTTTACTGTGGTCATTTTTATTTTAATTTAACAAGACATCAGAAAACAAGACGTTATACCAGGAGAGTTTTAAAAGAGACCTTTAAAGCATTATTTTAGACGACTTCCTAAAACATGATCACTGGTAATAATATACCCATATTTCTTCAGGATCTGAGAGACCTGCTTCACCAAAAGGACAGAACAAGTCACAAAATAAATACTGTTTCTTGAAAACTCCCTTATACTTTCTCCTATACAGGTTTCCCCTGCTTCTTAACATTTGACATCTCTTCCACCCTTTGTAAGGAGAACTTTAACTGAACTTCATTATGACTTTGATTCTGAATACTTATACTGTATTCCATGATATTCTGTGGAATTCCTCATCATCTGAGCACATCTTGCTTTTTAAAAAAAAAAAAAACGTGAGTGAGTTAACCAGATGTGCACTTATGGCATAAAAGAAATTGTTAGCAGAGGTGGGTTTCTAAACAGTATGGTTTGCATCTCTCCAGTTTGTAAAAAAAATGGATATCAATCTATGTCTCAGTATTGAATACAGGACAATTTTAAATCGTAGGAAAATTATATTTCATGTTATCTTTTCAATAAATCTTATAAATTCATCATGTGCTTCTTTAACTGCAAAAAAGATCATACAAAAAAGACATTATCAATGGAATACATTTCTACATGTTTAACCTCTTCCTCAGATTGCCCCCAAAGTAAGTTGTTAGCTTGGTGCAAATTTTAAAGTCATTACTGTGCCATAAAGCTGCTTTAAATAGGTGATGAGCCTAGGGAATTTGGAGTGGGATCAGATCGTTACCAAAATAAAACCCAGAAAGCCAAACACAGTGCAGACCAGTAGAAATCCACAAAACTATTTATTCTCCACAAAATAAGCGCTTTTGTCCCAAAGTTAAAATTACATGAACTTTATCAGATACAATTTCAAACAGTAAAAAGCATTTTAAATACTACAGCACAGTGACATCATTTCCTTTCTCAGAGCAGTGAGCACTGCTTACTCAAACCACACGCCCTTGACACAAACACAGAACAAGCACACAGCCCAGCTCAGAATACATATAAAATGCAATTCTGGGCATAAATTAAGCTTTAAATGATCCATGAGAAAAAATAAAAATGTAAAAATATCTTACAAAAAGTACATATGTATATCTGAATAAAACAATCCTATTTGTACTCTAACTTTACCTTTCCAGTGCTTTTAACTTTAACAGACTAGAAATGGAGAGGCTGTCATTAAGTCCTGGATAAGGCCATGCCCCCCCTTTCAGACACAGATAAAACATCTAATATAATAAACTTGAAAGTATGTCCTACATTCAGTGAAATATGTTTAGCTAAGGCATTTGTTTCACAAACATCATGAATATTACGAACGTTTACTTATCCTATTTTTCAGTTTCCGTTCCGTCTTCCCCACATTGAAACAGTTGCAGTCCATACATAATGCAAAGTAGACTAACCTTTCAGTAGTACAACTACATCTACCAGGAATTCTTATTTTCATCTTGTTAACAATAAATTCACTCCCTTCCAAAATATAGGGACAAAACTTACATCAACCACATTTAAACATATGTCTAACAGTGGTTTGAGATTGTTGATGTTCAAAAAGGTATTTCAAATGAAAACCTTTCCTATAAATACCACAGGGACTGTCTCCCACTAATTCTCTTAAATCTTTGTCATTACTAATAAAGTGCCAGTTTTTAACAAGAATGATTTTAATAAAAAAAAATCATTTGAAAACATTGTAGAAAAACTGGACTGATAGTTAATATTATCCCTCTGTTGTGGTGCTTGTTCAGCACTAGGTGAAGCCACTCTAATTTGTTCTATTTGTGGCATAATAAGACCATCATTATTATTGTTTGATACAACCACCTAGGTTGTATCTTAATTCTCATGTACTTTGATGCTTAAAATTGGTAAAAAGTGGCCATTGTGCCTTTTTTCCTTAACTTCATCCATGATTTCATTTAATAGGATGTCAGGGTGCCGCTTTTGGTAAGCATGTTCTTCAAATTCACACATTCATCAATAAAGGCTTGCCATAAACTCACCATACAGGCTGCCCCAACAAACTGGGCTTTCACAACCGACTGTTTTGTGTTACTGGATGGTTGCTACTAAAATGGAGGAAACTATTTGAATAAGTTTTTTACAATAAATTTCAGCCACAAATCCACTATTCACCTTTTTTAACAACACATCTAAGTATGAAATCTCATCCTCACTTATGGAATGAGTAAATTTCAAGAAGGTAGTAGTAGTATTAATGTAGTCTAAGAATGGTTCCACTTGGTCCCTCGGTCCCTTCCACAAGATAAAAATGTCATCAAGGAAACGGGTATAAAATTGGCAATAAAGAAAAAATGGTGAATCCTTCAGAAACCTATGTTCCCATTCCAACATGACTATATTGGCATATAGGCCCCCACAAGAGGAGCCCATTGCCACACCTTGGACTTGCAAGTAGTACTCTTTTTCAACTAGAATAAAATTGTTTCTGAGTACCATGTCCAAAAGCTATTCATACATATTAATTTTATCTTGTAGGACATTTTTCCCTATGTAGATATTCACAAAACCTCTGTAACCCTATCTCGTGTGGTATAACGGTATATAAATCCACCACATCCAGAGTAATAAAAAATATTCACTATCATATTCAGTATTATCAATTTGTCTCAGGAAGTCCCAAGAGTCTACACACAAGTGGGATTCATTAATTAATAATGATTTTAATTGCAAATCCAACAGTTTTGCAAAAGGGTGGGTAATTGAACCCCTTGCATCCACAATTGGACACATAGGAGGTTGCTCAGTACACTTGTGTAGCTTTGGGACACAAAAAATTACTGGGGTGACTGGAAACTCCACAGTCAAGAAGTGTAATTCATGGATGTCAATTAAGCTGTCAATAAATAAGTCTTGTAAGAAACTTTTAATCCTTCTGTAAGCACCATTCATTTCATTTAACAAACTCTTACAATAGATCTGTGTCACCAAAATTGATCTCATTTTCATAACATAATCACTTTTATTCATGATAACAACCACACCCCCCTTGTCTGGTTTCATAATTCTTATCCCCACAGCCTGTATTGGAAATGCCAATTCTATACTTTCATCATGACTCAAGTTACTTGCATTTAACCTTCTGTTCTTATTCATACATAAATCCCTAATGTCTAATTCACAGACTTTTTCAAAAATTTCCAATGTGGGGTGAATAGGGGGGTTAAAAGTACTTGAAAATTTAAAAGGGTCACGTACACATTCCACATTATGAACATAACATTAAAATTTAACTTCCTAGTATTTTGTTTTAAATCAAGCAAAGTTTGTACCAAATCTGCCAACTTACTAGGAATAAAGGTGAAGCCCTTAGCTAACAAATCACAAGCAGTTACATTCAAATTAATTTCAGAAAAATTGTATACTTTGAAGTCTCTAGCAGAATTAAATTCAACAGTAACAGCTGGCAACAAACAGACTTGTCCATAAGGGGTCATTTGTTCAATGTTCGTACCAGCCATGTTGTTATAGTCTATCTCCTCCCCCTCCATGAACCCCTGTTGTTGTTGTTCCCCCTGCTCTTCGTGTTGATCCCTGTTGGTAGTTGGTATACTAGGGGTGCCCCTGAATGTTCTTCTGACCTTGTTGGTTCATAAGACGCTCTGACCATCTCAATGGGGGGTAGTTCTTGTCATCTAAAAAACCCTAGTCCATCTCCTCGTTAGGAATGACAGTGGGGTTGGAATTGTTTCCCAACCTTGCATTATTAACAAGTTTATTCTGATGACATTCTTGTGATGGTGGGGGTGGTGGGTAGGCTATGTTGGTACTATATTCTTTTTCATCACTCAACAATTTTTTTAGTTTTCTGTTCTTAATTTCATTCATTTGTTCATCAATTGAGTGAAAAATTCGACAATAGTCAAACTTATGGTTGTTAAACAAAGGATCCTGCAAAATAGTTTTATCCAAAGCACTCACATCTTTCTGAGACTCTCAATTAATTGTTCATTGTGTTTGATAACAGTGTCCATATATTCAAACCCAAATGTATCAAACAAGTGCAATAGTTCCTTATGAAACATTGAATCAGGAACCAAACCCATAGGGTAGCACCATAAACAAAGTCCTTTTGGAACCATCTGTAGCCTCAAACATTCTTTAAAGTAAGAATTGTCCATCTGTAGTTTTTAAATTTTCAACAGAATACGA
The DNA here is from genome assembly GCF_019279795.1 of Protopterus annectens. Taxonomy (NCBI): domain Eukaryota; kingdom Metazoa; phylum Chordata; order Ceratodontiformes; family Protopteridae; genus Protopterus; species Protopterus annectens. The sequence continues at coordinate 530,448,695 of NC_056726.1, forward strand.
TCAAATTCACCCAGTTTGTCACTAAGGCATGAATTACCATTAGTTGTCCCTTCAGTTTGAGAATTCAACGTATTCCCATTGCTGAGCCATTCAGATAAACAAGGGACAACATTTGGGTTTACAGCAACATTTAGTGCTTCATGAATATTATTTGTACTGACCTCATTCACTTTTAGCACCGGCCTCGAAGCAAGTTGTGCAGCCAGATTCCCATCTGTATTGTTCATTAAACCATGCAGATCCGAACACATATTCTGAGTCTGTGTGCTAGAAACAGGATGTGTTATGAGCTGCGATAAAGACATCTGTTTAAGTCTGTCAAGCCGTTGATTTAGTTGCTGGATAAGTGTAGTTAGTTCTCCCAGAGATTCATTTGTTGTTGGGGGAACACTCAACACCATTGAATTCAATTGTAAACCATTGCTGTGTAAAGCATTGGATTATGCTGCTTCCATCTGTGCACTGTAACCAAAACAAAGCAACTGATAACAAAATAAAACACAGAAAGGCAAACAAAGTGCAGACCAGAAATAGAAATCCACAAAATGATTTATTCTCCACAAAATAAGTGCTTTTGTCCCAAAGTTAAAATTACAGGAACTTTATCAGATACAATTTAAAACAGTAAAAAGCATTTTAAATACTAAAGCACAGTGACATCATTTCCTTTCTCAGAGCGCTGAGCACTGCTTAATCAAACCACACCCCCTTGACACAAACACAGAACAAGCACACAGCCCAGCTCAGAATACATATAAATTGCAATTGTGGGCATAAATTAAGCTTTAAATGATCCATGAGAAAAAATAAAAATGTAAAAATATCTTACAAAAAGTACATATGTATATCTGAATAAAACAATCCTATTTGTATGCTAACTTTACCTTTCCAGTGCTTTTAACTTTAAGAGACTAGAAATGGAAAGACTGTCATTAAGTCCTGGCCAAGACGAAGAATTTAAATGCAGCTGCCAGGATAATTCTCTCTTTTCCAGAATATAAGGCCATGCCCCCCCCCCCCTTCAGACACAGATAAAACCTCTAATATAAAACTGACCTAAATAAACTTACTCGCAGCTATAACAATATAGCTAGATTTGCTATGGGCTCTTCATACAGGACCCACCATTGCCTTAACCTTAAGCCCCTCGGATGGCTCGAACTACCCACATTAATCCAGTTTAACCAGCTCATTATCACCCACAAAATATTATACAAACCCAAAAACACTCCAGCTCTAACAAATTTCCTAAAACCATATCATAATCTCAAACCACTCACATCATCCAACAAATCTCTAGTCCAAATTCAAAAAGCAACAAATTCTGCTGGTGACTCCCTGTTTGCCAACTTCATTGGAAAAACACAGAACTCTCTCCCAACTATTCTTACTTGGGAACCCTAGCTAAACCAGTTCAAAAAAGGCCTCAAACAATACCTTATGGGACATTGGCTCTGTCCCTGTACCAACCCTGACTAACTCCTACCCTAAACCATCTGTCTTATGCAAGCCACTTCTATCTTCCTTCTTTACTGATAACAGCCACATCTGTCTGATATGTAACAAAAGTCTTTATACTCCCTCTCTAAGACCACAGAGTATGTAATTTTGTAAATAAGCTGTAAGTAACTTGTAAATAGTTTCTACTTCAGTATGTACTGCTCAACAACTCTTGCACATAACCCTGCTTCTCCCTTATTCAACATGTATTTTGTTATCACTCTCACTTTTGCGTAAGCCCCCTCTACGGGGACACCTTTATAAGTACTGTATAGAGATTATTGTTTTTTATAAGTGGAATTGTTTATTTTTTATAACCTGGAGCTTTTCTCTCCGGGCCTCCGCTGAAAATGGACATGTATCCAGTCGGATTATCCCGGTCAACAAATGTAAAATAAAAAATAAATAAAATGTCCTACATTCAGTGAAATATGTTTAGCTAAGGCATTTGTTTCACAAACACCACGAATATTACGAACATGTTCACTTATCCTATTTTTCAGTTTCCGTTCCATCTTCCCCACATAGAAACAGTTACAGACCATACATAATGCAAGGTAGACTAACCTTTCAGTAGTACAGCTACATCTACAAGGAATTCTTATTTTCATCTTGTTACCAATAAATTCACTCCCAAAATATAGGGACAAAACTTACATAGACCACATTTAAACATATGTCTAACAGTGGTTTGATATTGTTGATGTTTAAAAAGGTATTTCAAATTAAAACCTTTCCTATAAATACAAGAGGGGCTGTCTCCCACTAATTCTCTTAAATCATTGTCATTACTAATAAAGTGCCAGTTTTTAACAAGAATGTTTTTAATAACAAAAAAATCATTTGAAAACATGTAGAAAATTGTGGTGTTTGTTCAACACTAGGGGAAGCAACACTAATTTGTTCTATTTGTGGTATAATATGACCATTGTTATTATTGTTTGATACAACCACTTCAGTGATATCTAAATTCTCATGTACTTTGATCCTTAAAAAGTTGTAAAAAGTGGCCATTGTGCCTTTTTTCCTTAGCTTCATCCATGATTTCATTTAATAAGATGTCAGGGTAGCCTCTTTTGGCAAACATGTTCTTCAAATTCACACATTCATCAATAAAGGCTTGCCATAAACTCACCATACAGGCTGCCCTAACAAACTGGCCTTTGACAACCGCCCGTTTTTGTGTTAATGGGTAGTTGCTTCTAAAATGGAGTAAACTACTTGAATAATTTTTTTATAGGTTCATAGGTTCATAGGTTCATACTAGGCTATCTGCCCGAGGGCATTTACAAGCCTAGCCCATAGTTTTGTGGCTTACGCCACCCCTTTAGTATGGGGAACTATACCCATTATTTTGCTATGCCTCTGTTGAGCAGTGACACTGAGGTAATCCCTGGGGTATATCTGCGATCTCCCATCCATTGGTCAAGATTTCTCTTGAACAAGGCCAGCGAGGTGCTCTGCCTCACATATACCGGGATTTTATTCCACAGCATAGGGAGTCTTTGGGTGATGAATCTATCCCTCCAGCACGTCCTATTAATAGCCGTGTCGAGGTTTAAGTCTCCGCCCTTGTGGCTCTGACGGATCTAGATTTTTTGAGGTGAAGCATATTCATCAAATCTGGGTTTGACATGGCCTTGTATGTTAGGCAAAGGTCACCTCTGAGCAAGCGGTGCGACTGAATAGAGCTGGAGTTCTTTCAGTCGGGCAGCATAGGACAGATGTTTGAGACCCTTTATCCTTTTGGTGAGGAACTTTTGTGGCCTCTCCAGCTGCTGCAAGTGTCGGGTCAGATACATTCCGAATGGGGCATTGTACTCAATCATTGGTCTGATGAGTGATGAGTATAGGGAGACTATGACCTCCCTTGATCTAGATGAGAATCCCTTCATGATAAGGTGGGCAGTGTAGAAGGTCTTCCTAACTACTTTAGCTACATGGGTGTCGAATGACAGACTACTATCAACCTGGGTCCCCAGGTCCCTGATAACTTCTTCTGTACTCAGTGGATTGCCACCTATTTGGTAGCTAGGGGTAACCTTGTTTTTCCCGAAGGGTATGACTATGCATTTTTGGCATTTAACTTTAGGCCATGGCTCTGGCACCAGTTATCCGTTTCTGTGAGACCCTTCTGAAGGATATCTGTGTCAGATGTGTTTTCTACTATGGCCCAGTTTGCAGTCATCTGCAAACTTTGTCAGCCATAACCCTCCTGTGTTTGCTTGTACTTGAAAAGTAGATGCCAAACAAGAGTGGGCCCAGGACTGAGCCCTGTGGTACACCACTTGTGACAGGCTTTGAGTCTGACATGACGCCAGCAACTCTGACCCTGTGGGTTCTGTCACTCAGCCAGTTTGCAACCCATCTTGTGATGTATGGGTTAACATTTAAGCTGATGAGTTTTTCAATGATACCCGAGTGGGGTATTGTATCAAAGGCCTTCGCCAGATCGAGGTAGGCTGTATGGACTGCCTTTCCCTCATCAATGGCTTTGGTGACTGTTTCAAAAGTCAACCAAGTTTAGAAGGCATGATCTGCCTTTGACAAAGCCAAACTGGGATGGATCCAAAGTCTGCAAATTCCTATGTCTTTATTTATGAGGTCCATTATGATCCTCTCCATGGCTTTGCAGATAAGGCTTGTCAAGCTAATGGGCGGTAATTTCCAGGGTCGGTGGAGGCACCGCCTTTGTGAAGTGGGACCACAGTTGCAGTGCGCCACTCCTGGAGTGCGTATCCAGAGGTAAGACTATGATTAAACAGCTGTCCTAGCTGTGGGTTTAATTCCTCGTTGAGTTCGTGGAGCACACAGCCGGGGACACCATCAGGTCCCATGGATGCTGTGTTTTTTGCTTTGGAGAGAGCAGTTCTCACTTGGGCGTTGGAGATGTTTGGGGGCTGCAATCGCTTGGTATAGATATCTCTCCTTTTGGGGAGGGGAGAAGTTTGCACTGAACCTGTCAGCCAGTATGTTGGCAATGTCTGTAGGATCAGTAATCTTCACATCATTTTGAACTAGTTCTGAGCATATCTGGGAGTTTCCTCCCAGGTTTCTAACATAGCTAAAGAAGGCCTTATGATTGTCTTTTGAGTCTTTAGCTATTTTTCTCTCAAAATTTGCTTTGGATGATTTTATGAGAGCTCTTAGTTTTTTACTTATAGTGATCAAGGGTGTCTTACCTTTTAAGGATTTTACTCTATCTTGTAGTAGCTTCCTCCTTTTGTTGTAGAGTTTGTTTATGGCTGGGGTCCACCAGAGTGGACGCTTGCCTTTGGTACAAAGAGTCTTTGTTTTGCTTGGGATTGCCTTATCCATGCAGTCCTGCAGGTGCTGGTAGAAGGCATTTGTAAGTGATTCAGTGGCTTGAGTACTGTTTTCCGTCGGCTCGGGGGCCTTAAAGGAGACCACACTAGTCTTTAGAAGTGTGAAGTCGGCTTTAGAAGTTCTTTACTGTGGTCTTTTTATTTCAGGTGGGGTGGGATGAGGACCTCCAGCGAGATTAGTTTGTGATCTGATCTCACCAGTGAGGGGTATACTTCGGTGTTGAACATTGTGCTCCCATGTTCGTGATGATGAGATCAAGTATGTTTTCTCCTCTTGTGGGATGGTGACTAGTTGTTCCATGGCATTTGAGTTTATGAATTCCAGGAACTTTTGGGCTAGGGTGTTTGGGCTTGAGTAGTGTTCCCAGTCTATATTAGGGTAATTGAAGTCACCTAGTATGATGGTGTTTGGTGATACATTTATCCCTCTAGTGTTTTCAGGAAGGCCATGTGAGGTTCCTGAGTTTGTGAGGGTGGCCTGTAACATGCTACAATTTGCAGAGCAGTCTTGCCTATGGTTAATTGCACCTGGATGGTCTCCGATGCATCGTGCGTTGCCACCAGTCTTGAGGTGTGGGTGTCTTTGATGAATATGGATACCCCCTCCTTTCTTGGTATTGTCCGGATTTTGGGGCGGAACGCATGATAAGAGGTAAAACCTGATAGTGCTGGGGTGCTCTCAGGAGCCTTGAACCAGGTTTCTGTCACTGCACAGACATCGATGTTCTCCATACTGAGAAGGGCCTCGAGTGCGTGCATTTTGAGATTTAGACTTCTGGCATTGAGCAGCATTACCCTTAGTTTTTTCCTTTTTGTGTTCTAGGGTGGTAGGTTTAGAATTTGAGCCTTGCCTAAAAAGGCACTATGGGGTGGCAAGAGCCTTTGCCAATATCCGGAATCCCAGGGTGACAGGTGCAAGCCGTCCCTTGCGAAGCAGCGTGGCTTGTCCAGCATGTCATCCCAGGCAGACAGACATTGGATCCCCTTTGAATGACACCAGAGTTTAAGCCAATTGTTAAAGCTGATCATCTTATCTCTGTATTGTGGCATCATTCTTGGTGAAGGTAGGATACTGCTCAAGGTCAGGGTCATACCTGCCTGGGCTACATAATCAGAGAGCTCCTCAATGTCTCTTTTCATGTAGTCCAAGGAGGTACGTCTCAGGTCGCTTACACCAGCGTGGACAATGACTGAGTCATATTTGTACCTGCTGTTGAGAGACCTGAGTGCTTGCGTTATGTGGCGGATTCTAGCGCCCGACAGGCAGCTTACTGTGACCTTCTCCTTACTCAGTCTGGTGAGCGGGACGTCAGTGTGTCTGACTATGGAGTCACCAATGACTAGTGTGTCTGGCATTGTGTTTGGCCTTAAGGGCTGTGACTGTTTGACACTCTGACTGTGAGGTCTATGTGTTGCAGGTGTTGTGTTCTGAGGTGGTGGTTGTTTGGGTGTCTGCTTTGGTGGCCTCTGCTGTTTTGGTAGATTTTTGATCAGAGCCGAGTATGTCTTTGTGTGTTTATGTGTATGATTTGAGGTTGTGATGGTACTATGTGAGACTGGGTCTATAGTGTGTGTAGTAACCTTCTCCTCCTGACTGGTCTTGCCAGTCCTATGTTGAGAGAGCTCAGCCTCCAGTTTGGCCGTATAGTTGCATCTCTCGCATGTATTTGTGTTTTGTGGGAGGAGGAGAGGGTTGTCTGTGTACATGAGGCAATTGTAACATTGCCTCAATATTCCCAGGTTCACCAGCTGAGCAGGAGAGGACACTAGCAACTGATCCTCGACATGCTAGAAGGACTAGACAAAAAACTTTAAAAGAGATTCCGGGGAAGTGAGTGACCGAGAAATGGGGTTTGCCTTTTGGGGTGCTATCTATAAGAGTGCCGTATCAAGGTAATAAGTACTGTAGGAGCAAGTGCTAGGTTTAACAGATAGAGAAAAGTCTACTTGGAGTCAAGTAGAGATGATCTTTTAGGTATTAGAGAAAGTGCTAGTAACAGGGATGCTTAAAGGTAAGATTGAAAAGAATGCACTCTGCAGTGTGCACTAGAGAAGTTAGATATGAAAGTAGGTAACTTGAGTTTTACCTGTTTTAAAAAGTTAAGGTTTAGTGCAGAGTTACTATTTTTAAAACAGCAAGATGGACTGAAACGGGTGGTTACTTTTGTATTTTGGTACTATGAAATACTGTAGGATGGCCAATAAATTTAAATAATTGAAGGGGTGGGATTTCAAAAGTGATGGTTTTGTGATTACTCACATAAGCCAGTGAAAGTAGAGAGAAATGAGATATATGGTCAGATTAACATAAGAGGCGGGCAACTAGAAAGACAGTGGTATTTAACAAGACAACTTAAATGCGTGGGAGGGAGGGGAAAAATTCTGCCTGACTCAGAACAGAGAGAGCTGTGGTCTCTTTTGAAGTTTTAATATGCTGTTAAACAGAATGCAAGCAAAACACAAGGTAAAGAAAACAAACTACAGTATGCAAAATATAGAAAGGCAATACAGAAATACAAAAAATAACAGCAAACTAACCTTTCCTTCACAGCAAAGTGTAGCAGAGTCTGGATGAGCCTTTCTGGTAAATGATATGATAAATTTCAGCCACAAATCCACTATTCACCTTTTTTAACAACACATCTAAGTAAGAAATCTCATCCTCACTTATGGAATGAGTAAATTTCAAGAATGTAGTAGTAGTATTAATGTAGTCTAAGAATGGTTCCACTTGGTCCCTCGGTCCCTTCCACAAGATAAAAGTGTCATCAAGGAAACAGGTATAAAATTGGCAATAAAGAAAAAATGGTGAATCCTTCAGAAACCTATGTTCCCATTCCAACATGACTATATTGGCATATAGGCCCCCACAAGAGGAGCCCATTGCCACACATCGAACTTGCAAGTAGTACTCTTTTTCAAATAGAATAAATTTTTTTCTGAGTACCATGTTCAAAAGCTGTTCATACATATTAATTTTATCTTGTGGGACATTTTTCCTTTGTAGATATTCACAAAACCACTATACCCCTATCTCGTGGGGGTATAACAGTATATAAATCTACCGCATTCACAGTAATAAATATTCACTATCATATTCAATATTATCAATTTGTCTCAGGAAGTCCCAAGAGTCTACACACAAGTGAGGTTCATTAATTAATAATGATTTTAATTGCAAATCCAACAGTTCCTGTGATTCCTTAACTACAAAAAAAGGTCATACAAAAAGACATTATCAATGGAATACATTTCTACATGTTTAACCTCCTCCTCAGATTGCCCCCAAAGTAAGCTGTTAGCTTGGTGCAAGTTTTAAAGTCATTGCTGTGCCATAAATCTGCTTTATATAGGAGATGGGCCTAGAGGATTTGGAGTGGGATCAGATTGTGTTTCATAGTTAATATTTTAAGAGAAGGGTATCTAGAAATTAGAACTGATCAATTAAGGACTCATACATAAGATAGAAGAGATCACTAAAGGTTAATCATTTGTGAACTGAGTGGGTGGAGCTAGGAACTAAACCTTCTATTTAAGGGGTAAAATAAAACATTTCAGAGCTTTACTAGAAAGGCTCACCCAGACTCTGCTACACTTTGCTGTGAAGGAAAGGTTAGTTTGCTTTTTATTTGTTGTATTTTGTATTACTTTATTGCCTTTTTATATTTTGAATACTGTGATTTGTTTTCTTTACCTTGTGTTTTACTTGTATTTTGCTTTTAACTGCATATTAAAACTTCAAAAGAGACCACAGCTCTGTCTCTTGTGAGTCAGGCAGAATTTTTTTCCTCACCCTCCCACCCTGTTACTGTTGTGTTCTTAAATACCACTGTCTTTCTAGTTGCCTGCCTCTTATGTAAATTTGACCATATATCTCATTTCCTCTCTGCTTTCACTGGCTTGTGTGAGTAAGCACAAAATTATCATTTTGTGAAATCACACCCCTTCAATTATTTAAATTTATTGGCTGTCCTACTGTATTCCATAGTACCAGAATACAAATGTAATCGCTCCCTTTCAATCTATCTTGCTGTTTTAAAAATAGTGACTCTCCACAGGTAAAACTTAAGTTACCTACTTTCACATCTAACTTCTCTAGTGCACACTGCAGTGTTTAGGAAAAAACATTTTTTTTATCTTACCTTTAAGCATCCCTGTGACTAGCACTTGCTCTAATACCTGGTGGAAAGCAATAGGAAACCTTAATCTGATACAAGCACTCAACTCTCCTTGTTAATAAGGAGAAATTAAGCATTGGCACTAAACAGCCTATAACTGCAAAGTACCTTGCTAAGGTAAGGGAAAACAGCTCCTGTACTTTACAAAAAAAAGCACCAAACCAAGCATGTCCAAAGGTCAGCTTTTGGTGATTTCTCCTGTCCACCTGGTGAATCTGGGCATACTGGGGCAATGCAGCAATTGCCTCATGTACACAGACAACCCTCTCATTCTACCACCCAACACTGCAACCTGTGAGAGATGCACTTACATAGCCAAACTGGAAGCAAAGCTCTCTCCACCCAAGATTGTGCTAGACAGTCAAGAGGAGAAGGTTAACACCCACACTATACCTCAAGCAACACATAGCCCTTCTAAACCCACACTACCAACACCCACACATAGCAACACTAAATCCACATATGCGGAGGCCCTTAACTGTAACCTGCCCAAGCAACAAGGACCTCCGAAGCTGAAATGCAAACAAACACCAATCACAACCAAAGTGTCACATAGCTCACAACACCAGTGTGCCACCCAGCAACAGCCCCTAAGGCAAGACAATGTACCTAACACTTTAGTCATAGGTGACTCTATAGTCAGGCACACTGATGTCCCACTCACCAGGCTGAACAAGGAGAAAATTACAGTCAGCTGCCTGTCGGGTGCCAGGATCTGCCACATAACGCATGCATTCAAGTCATTCCACAACAAGTACAAATATGACTCTGCCATTGTCCATGTTGGAGTGAATGACTTGAGACATACCTCCCTGGACTACATGAGACATGGGAGAGCTCTCTGATCATGTGGCCCAGACAGGTATGACCCTAGCCCTAAGTAGCATCCTGCCTTCGCCCAGAATGATACCACAATATAAGGACAAAATGACTTGACTTCAACAATTGGCTAAGCTTCTGGTGTCATTCAAAGGGGATCCAGTATCTGTCTGCCTGGGATGACATGATCAACAGACCATGATGCTTTGCCAGAGATGGTCTCCACCTGTCACCCCTGGGATTCAGGTTACTGGCTAAGACTCTTGCCACCCCTATAGTGCATTTTTTAGGCAAAGTTCAAAGGACAAAACCATCACTGTAACAGGTACAAGCATGCAAAATCTGAAGGTAATGCTACTCAATGCCAGAAGTCTAAACCTCAAAATGAACTCTCTTGAGGCACTCCTATAAATGGAGAACATCGATATCTATGCAGTAACTGAGACCTGATTCAAGGCTCCAGAGAGCACCCCTGCAATACCAGGCTACAACTCTTGCCACACTTTTCAGCAACCAAACCAGGATCAAAACACTAAAGGTGGAGGAGTGTCCATATTCACCAAGGATATTCACACCACCAGGCTAGTTGCCCAACACAATGTGTCTGAAATTCTCCAGGTGCAACTAACACTAGGTAAGACAGCAATCCAAATTGTAGCTTGCTACAGATCCCCCACCATGCCCCAAGATACTCACTACCCCTTTCTAAACATACTAAAAAATATTAAGATACAACCAAACACCCTAATACTGGGTAATTTCAACTACCCTGCCATTAACTGGGAAAACTACTCCTGCACCAACACCTTAGACCAACGGTTCTTGGAATTCATAAATTCCAACGCCCTGGATCAACTAATCCATAGTCCCACCAGGGGCTCCAATATCCTAGACCTGGTCATTACCAACATGGGAAATCGATGCTCCACACCTATGGTCACCCCCTCGCTGGTCAGGTCTGACCATAAGCTAATCACCCTTAACATCCACATCCCACCCGCACCCCCCAGTAAGGAAACCTCCATAAAAAACTTCTCCAAAGCCAACTTCATGCTACTTAAGTCAGAAGTGACAAACTTCATGACATCCATGCAGACGGTAACTGAAAGTTCAACTGCTGAGTCCTACACTAAAGCACTGTATGAGCACATCCACACCTGCATGAATCGTGCCATCCCAAATAGAACCAAGATGCTCTCCTCCAAAAAAGGTCCCTAGGTGGTCCCCTGCCATAAACAAACTTTACAACAAAAGGAAGAAACTGTTGCAGAAAAGAGGAAAATCCCAGGATGCAAAAAACTCCCTTACCAGCCTCAGTAAGAAGCTGAGATCCCTCATAAAATCCTCCAAAGCTAGTTACGAAAATAAAATTGCCAAAGATTCCAAAGACAACCACAAGGCATTCTATAACTATGTCAAGAATCATGCTAAGATCTGCTCTGAGCCACAACAGAATGGCATTAAATATACTGATCCCAAGGATATTGCCAATATCCTGGCAGATCGATTCAGTGCCAACTTCACTCCCTCTCACCCTCTAAATGGCCCATCTCAATACCAGAAGATTGCAAAATTCCAGTAATAAAGGCCACACAGGTAAAAAAACGCATTCTCCAAAGCTAAGAATGCAGCATCCATGGGAACAGATGACATCCCAGGCTATGTACTACATGAACTACAAAATGAACTGGCACCTCACCTAAGTGTCATGTTTAATCATACCCTCACCTTAGGCTTCATGCCCACTGAGTGGCGCACAGCTACAGTTATCCCACTCCATTAGGAGGGGTCCACCTTGGATCCCGGAAACTAGTGCCTCATCAGTCTGACGAGCCTGATCTGCAAGGCCATGGAACGTATTATCATGGAACTTATAAGCAAAGACATTGTCAACCTTCAAACACTGGACCCCATCCAGTTTGAGTTCGTGAAGGGCAGATCTTGTCTCCTGAACCTTATTGACTTCTTCAAATCAGTCTCCAGAGCTGTGGACAAGGGTAAGGTGGTCCACACAGCCTATCTGGACCTCACCAAGGCCTTTGACACCATCCCCCACTCTGGAATCATAGATAAACTTACTAAGGTGGGCATTAATCCGTACGTCACTCGATGGGTTGCCAACTGGTTTACTGACAGAACCCACATTGTAAAAGTAGCTGACTCCAGCTCCATACAAGTGACAAGTGGAGTACCTCAGGGTTCAATCCTGGGACCGCTCTTGTTTGGCATCTACATCTCTGAAGTACAGGCCAACACTAAGGGACTCTGGCTAACAAGGTTTGAGATGACTGCAAACTGGGAGCCATTATTGAATCCCCAAATGATGTGGATACTCTACAAAAGGGCCTTGCAGAAACAGTTGCTTGGTGCCAGAGCCATGGACTCAAGCTCAATGCCAAGAAATGTACAGTTATTCCCTTTGGGAAAAAACATGTACCGTGAATTACTACATAGGTGGCAGTACAATAAACACCGAAAGTGTGATAAGAGACTTAGGGGACACAGGTGGACAGTGGTCTCACCTTCGATAACCACATTGCCACAACAGTCAGGAAATCCTTCTATGTGGCACACCTCATCACTAAGGGCTTTTTATCCAGAAAAAAGAGGTAATTGTCCCACTGTACTCATTCCTCATTAGACCCATTATAGAATACAACGCCCCATTTGGTATGTACCTCTCAAGAGATCTGCAACAACTGGAATGGCTGCAGAAATACCTCACTAAAAGAATCACAGGCCTAAAGCAGATGCCCTATGCAGACCACCTTAAAAAACTCCAGCTATATTCTGTCGCATATTGTCTACTCAGAGGCGATCTCTGCTTAGCATACAAGGCCATGTCAAACCCAGAGCTGTTGGACATGCTACACTTAAAGAAATCCCAATCCCTCAGAGCCACACGCTCCAGGGATCTAAACCCTGTCATCACAATAAACAAAACATGCTGGAGGGATAGGTTCCTGACCTCAAGACTCCCCAGACTCTGAAATAGACTGCCCATACATGTCAAGCAGAGCGTCTCTTTGGCCTTCTTCAAAAGGAACCTTGATGATCGGATGGGGAAAGGAAATTCACCCCGGGGATCACGTCAGTCGCCCTGCTAGACAGGGGTCCATGGAAGGAAACAGTGTGGGAAGAAATAGCCAGGGAATTGTTATGGCTAGGCTTGTATAGGCCCTAGGGCCAATAGCCTAGTACCAACCTATGAACCTAGGAACCTATGAACCTAGATGATTATTAGATTTTTTTTCTATTGTTCTTAAACTACTCATATTCATACATAATTATCTCATTTGGTAAGTTCTTTGTCATTATTTTGATGTTCATGTATTTATTAAAGTTAAATATTAATAAAAAGAAAATTCAAGTTCATTGCTTCATGTGCTTATCAGATAAGACAGTAACAGAATACTAGATGTTGACTGGGTCAGTTTAGTTGAATGATAATAATTTAAAAAGCTAATTTGCATGTTTAAATGACTCTGTGCTTACTACTTTGTTCCTTTGAGACCTTAACTTTGTTCCTTTGAGACCTGATGAGCTAACTTCTGGATTATGGTAAATATTATAGTAGGTGGGATTAGAACATTGAGAATAGGCCACTGGACCATAAGTAAAATTGTCAGACCAAATTTTAAGTCTAGAATAGTGCAGGATGTTTGGTTGTGGAGACCTGCCTAGTTTTTTCAGTCATGGCACTATATCTATCTTACCCTGCCCATGCCATTGTCATGGCTGCTTTGAGTTATAGTCTGCATCCTTATCCCATGTCCAGCTGTACATTTTGAACCCCTTGCCATGCTGCCTTGAAAAATGACAGGCATTAAAAACATCCATACTTGTTATTCTCAGTACATTCCTGAGATGGTACAGTACATCTTTGAGCTTGTACTGCATTCCTCAAGTATGTTGACCAGTATACGGGGAAATGCCAGTGCAACACATGGTGGTGAAAATGGTGCATGACCATAATCAAACATGCAATGGTGTAATGCTGAATAACTTGCTTAGTTATCCCTCCAGATGGAAATTGGAGGACAAATCCTAAATCTCTAAATGAAATAATTTTCATTTGAAAATGGGTACCTCAGGATAAGAATTTTCTCTGTAATGTTAGATGTGGTTAGTATGAGAAAAATGTTATAAATGTATTTTACAGAGAATGCAGCAAAGGCATGTGTCAGTTGTAAAGACACAAAATATAAAAGTGAAAATATTAACTGAACTGAAGAAGATATGGCAATCCCAAGTTGTACACCATGGTGATTATGCACTGATTTAGGAATCTGCAACACGGTGACTTATAGTAAGAAGTCTATTTCACAGCTATATGGTCCAGGGTTCGGTCCTGGCTTCCAGTCATTGTGTGAAGTTTGAGTGTTCTTCCCATGTGTGCATGGGTTTTCTCCAGGTGCTTATTTCCTCTCACTTCTACCAAAATGTGCTGGTTAATTATCTACTCTATAAACTTTGTATATCACTGTGGCTATAGCCCAGGTCATGACTGAAAAAGGTTTAATGACCAGTTGTTCACTTACCTGCTTAATACATTAATACATTAAAAATATAATAAAATACCTCTTAATTCTCGCCCTGTTTGGGACTACCCATAATACTCTACTTACCCCAAAACAATCTCACTAACCCCTTCCAGTCAAAACACATTAATCTCTTAACTATTTTAAGTGGATACACAGTCTGAAATATCACAGCCAACCTGGTGCTGAGAGGCTGCTTCCCAGATTTATTCCCATACCCATCTCATTCATTTCACTCACCCTTGAGCTTTCCAAACACTTTTTTTGGCCTCTTCACCCTTTCTAAACACGTCACTCTGTACATGGTCTTTTTCAGTACTTTGGTTATCTGTCATGCTAATTCCTCTACTAATATTGATAATGTCACCAGTGCCCAAGCTATGTGAAAAAATTGTGTCCAGTCTGTTAATTTATCTCTAGAGAAAACCAAAATTATGTTTCCCTAACCAATCATAGGCCTGTTGTCCTCAGATATCTCCTTGAATATTATTGCAGACTAACAGTTACTATATTATTGCACCTTGCAGAGGCTATTTACTGTATGCCTCATGCTAAACTATTTCAGATTCCACCACGGTGTAGAATAATAAACACATTCCTTAGTAGGCTGCAAGGTTGTCTAAAAGTCAGGACAGTCCATGCTTTGTTCCACATAACACTCTTACCCCTCTACCCATTGAGATTCCCACATGATTAGTTTTGGGACCCCCATCCTATTTTCCCTGCTCTGTGACCATTTTAGATTTCTTAGTTTGTAGTTTGCATACATGATTTTTCTTGTCTTTCACTGTTGTTTTATTGCAGTTTGTTTTATTTTAAATTTGATTTCATTTGGATTAAATAAATTTGTTAGTTAAGACAAGTTAGCAAACATTTGTGTTGCAGTCTTTGACTGCAAAAGGAAGGACGGTGCAGTAAAGACAATGATTTCTTAGAGTCTACTACCTACAGAGAGGACAAACTAGAAATAGTTTTGGGAACTGCTGTGAGGGAGAGTCTTTTGAAGACAGTGAGAGCTGTCATCAGAATTAGTGATAGACTCATTGCAAACAGACTCCAGTGAAAGGACAGGGCAGTATTCAAAATCTCATCCTGTGCTCTACAGCAGAGCTATGATGGTGAGGAAAAGACGTCATTCAGGCAGCAGTTACGTGATGTAATAGATAAAGCAGGATAATGTGAGTTGGTGTTGATAATGGGGGACCTGAATGCTCATATAGTGACAAACATCACGTGATATGAAGTCTGCTTGGGTCCACATTAAGGGACAACAAGAATAAAGAAGGAGAGGCCATTTTAGACTTCTATGTGGCAAATGCCTTGATGGCCAACACACAACTCAGCAAGAAACAGTCACAAGATCTCACGCAAAGGTGGCCAACCTGCAGCTCTCTTAGACTTCCTTCTAAAAAGAAAATAACATTGGGGTAGAATCATAGAATGCAAAGACATCCCCAGTGAAACAATTGAACCACAGCATAAACCACTGGTGATCGCATTTGGCTGCAAGCAGAGGTCAAAGATCAATAGAGATTAGGTTGAAAACCTGGAAGTTGACTGGATTGAAAGTACAAGAGTTTAAGGAAATACTCGGGGCTCTAGCACCTCAGGAAGAAGGGGAAATAGGTGGAGTCAAAGAATAATGGCAGTATCTCAAAACAACAAGTTTAAAGACTATAGAACAGGTATGGAAGTAAAATACTTAAGGAAAGCTGGTGGTGGAATACACAAGTCCAAGAAGTTATCAAAAGAAAGGAGTGTAGGAAAAAAAATGGGAGCTAGGAAAGACAGACCAAACTAAGAATTAATGCTGGAAAGTGACTTAGCAGATGGTATAAAGAAACTCTTTCAGATTGCAAGACAAAGATATAAAGATTAAGAAGATAGTCATCAGACACCATTCATTAGGAATGTTAGCAACAACCTGCTCACCATTTCACAGAACATCTAAGGCAGATGAAAGGAGTACGTACAGCTACTTTTGATTGAAGAAATGCTCATAGAAGGTATATTGCTCCATACACAGCCTATAATGAAAAAGGAAGAAGAGCCTGATGTAGAAGTAAAAACAGCACTAAGGAAAAGGTAGTCAGGAAAAGCAACAGGCTCAAATAAGGTCATAGCAGGTAGGATGGGTGAGTTAGGAAAGGAATGGCTTCTGAGGGTACTTGTAGTACAGAGAGAGAGAGAGGCATGTCCCAGATGACTGGAGAATAAGCATTCTAGTACCAGTGTACAAGAACAAAGGGGGCATTTGCAACTTTGAGCAGTGTACAGCTATCACATTCCTGTCACAATGCATGAAAGTGCTGGACAAAATGCTTGATGAATGAATATGCAAAATAGTAGAAAGTAACATGGGAGATGAGCAGTTTGATTTCAGATCAGGATGCAGTACAACTGACACAGTGTTTGTAGTGAGACAGACTATAGAGAAGCTAGAGATAAGGAAAGAGTCCAACTGGGAATTCCTAGACCATGTCCACTCCCTGGAAATGCTTCTCTCCCTGGAGAGTGTTTTTTTTAAAACCTTTATTGAATTATCACTTGTGACAGAGGAAAATTTACATTTATATGAAAATAATCAAACCATATTAACAAATTTACATTTATAAACATAATTCACATCTGATGTTATATATCATAATCTAAGCAACATTGCATAAAATTATTTGGTTCCGGCCTTCTCTTAAACATCATTCCTCCTTCAGAACATTTTTCTGTATCTATTGTTCTCACAAATTCAATTTTTTTATATGTAATTTACTCATAGCCTTTTCTAAAGATCCCACTACCTGTTCTTTTATCTCTGTTACAATATTCACTACTTCAAGTATAGCTGGCTTATATTTTAATTTCCTTTTTCTAGCAATTGCTTTTTTGGCTGCCACCAGAATTAAACTTAACAAGGCCTTACTATGTCTAGACAATTCAGATCCTGTATCCCAGCTCAAAATCATTTCCTTAGTTAAACTCATTTGCTCATCCAGTATTCCTGTCAGAGTACTCTGCAGGAAATGTTTAAAGTCTTCCAACTCATTGTTGTTGTTCTTCTTCTTTCAGCTTTACCCAGTTAAGGGTTGCCACAGCGGAACTCCAGTCCACTAATGATTGGCAGTAGATTTTTATAGTGCCGAGTTGCCAGCCTGACGCCCTACCTTCAACGAAGGCATGCCCATTCACGCATGTCTTTCGGAGGCCACTCGACCGTGGGGAGGAAAGTCTACCAACTCATTATACTCCCAAAACATATGCTCTCAGTTACCACTTTCTTCCCCATCACACCTCCAACATTTGCCATCTATCTGACGAAAAAAATATATGTGGAGTCTACTTGGGGTATAAAAGTGTCTATGCAAACACTTCCAGGCAAAAATTCAAAATCTTCTAGATTTTCTTATATATATTTTGGGAGCAATACATATGTCCTCCCATTGTCACTTTGTGAATTGCATATCTAATCTCTCTTTCCAATCTTTTCTAATCTATTCTGCTTGATTCCTGTAATTAGCAAAAAAAACCCTGCTTTTATCACCAAAGTAAAAAATAAAAAAACACACACTCCAGAAGCAGAAACTGCTGATCAAGATATGTTAAACTTTTTAATCTAACCTCTGGTACCTCGGCTTTTCACCTTCGATGGATGCAGTACAATAAGAACGGCCACTTTTTATACAGGCACAACCCCCCACTAATTATAACCAATTAACTTTTTTAAAGTGCCAACACCACTATCTAATACATATATAACCATACAAAAACTCATCAAACTAATATATATCTTAATATATATTTTTTAAATATAATACATTTTATAAAATATAATGTGTCAAACGCTGCCGCCTGAAACTCTAAATTCCTGTGTGAAATAACAAATAAAGTGAAAGTCAAACACAGGCACAGGAATGCTGTAATTAGTATGGAGGATATGCTCAGTGACATTCAGTTTTACTGTCGTATAGCCCCTAGCCAAGTTGAAAGAATTATTAATAGAGTCTCTGCTTCGTTGTTGGACCTTTTAAGCAAAGGTATGATTACTGATCAATTGTATAACTTTTTTTCAGTTAATAACCCCTTAATACCTAGCATACAAGGTATGCCTAAAATACACAAACATCCAACTTGTCCACCCATGAGACCCATTGTTGCTGGGAGGGGTTGGATTACAGAACCCATCTCCTTGTACCTAGAATCTAGGCTTAGGCCAATAGTTAACACATATCCATACATATTGAAGGATACTAAACAATTTTTGTTGATGCTGTATGATAAAATGTCGAGCTTGCCCCCTGAGTTACCATATTGGTTGGTTACTTTGGACTTTCAATCCTTATTTACCACCATTCCTAATGATGAGGGTATTGAATGTGTTAGGAGGTGTCTACAGGAGAATCATGGGTTTCTTGAATCATCTATTGATGCAATGTGTGAGTTATTACAACTTGTATTGACCAATAACATCTTTACTTTCAATAATAAAATTTACAATCAGAAGGATGGCGTGGCTATGGGCACCTCGTGTGCCAATAGCTACGCCAACTTGGTGATGGCTGACTGGGAAAGATGCAGTCTTTTTGTAATGGAGCATTTTAAGAAGTTTGTTGTATTTTATGTACGCTTTGTAGATGACCTTTTCTTGGTGTGGACTGCCAGTGAAGATGACCTATCTAACTTTTTGGAGCAGGTCAACTCTCTGACTTCCTATTTAAAATTTACTATGACAGCATCAAAGACTGTGGTCCCTTATCTGGATGTTTTTGTGGAGAGATTTCCCAATGGTTTGTTGAATATGGGGGTATATAGGAAGTCCTGTTACAGGAATTCTTTATTACATAGGACTAGTATGCATCCCAGATTTGTATTTAATAATATAGTGAGAGGACAGGCAATGCGAGTCTCACGTCTCAATTCCACAGAAACGGGCTTCCATAATGAATTGACTAATCTACAGCAACAATTATATGATAGGTCTTATAGTTTGCAGGAAATAGAGGAAGGCTTCTTGGGGGTCAATATCCTTAGGAAAGACAGGGCATCCCCATGTTTTGCAGTAAGAAATAAGACTACTAATGAAGGGAATGAGATAATAGATGGGCTAGCTACATCTAATCGAGAGACTAGAGTTTCCATTTATTATACACAGGATGTTAAGGGCATTAAGAACATTTATTCTAAATATTGGGATGTACTAACAGTTGATCCTAATATTTATGATACAGTGGGCCAAACGCCAAGGTTTACATATAAGAACCATCTTAATTTATATAGGATGTTGTGTAGTTCAGACAGAATAAATAATCACTGTGTATCTAGTTCCATTGTTGGTGCAACTAAGCCTTGTCATAATTGCAACTATTGTTGCTTGATAGATAGTACAGCGATGTTTGTTCATCCTGTTACACAACGTTGTTTCTACTTTTATCCTAGGGCTAATTGTGAAACAAAGCATATAGTCTATCTTGCCACCTGTAGGTCCTGCCCAGCTTTCTATGTGGGTAAAACCAACAGAAGACTTAAGGATAGAATCAGAGAGCACCAATATAATATTCGGATTAAATCTGTTAGAAATGCCCTATCGAGACATGTGCTAAAAACGTCTGTGGAACATACATTTAAGTTTTTAGTTATACAAGTTAATAAACCTTTCATTAGGAGAGGCGATGTTATGAATTACACAGAACAAAGTGAAACCAAATGGATTATCAGGTTGAGAGCAGATAGGGTGCCTGGTCTGAATGACAGGGTACCTTTGAAACCCACGCTGAAGGGAAGAAGACTTAGGGTTTAGTGTGGAATGAGCCTGATGAGTTATCATGTCTATTTAGTTAGTTTCATATGTGTGTTTATTGTTAGAATTTTAGATGTTTTAAATGAATTCATTTAGCAATGCTGATTGTACTAAATGAAATGTATTTTTAAATATATATTGTTTTTAATTTTTTATATTATATTTTCTTAGTGATGTTGTATGTGTTTAGATAAATTTGATTATTTAATTAATTCATAGGATGTGATGTCATGGCTAAGAAAGTATTTACTGGATACTTTGAATCTGTAACTTTTTTGGCTTGAAGAAGCTCAGTTGGGTGAAAGCGCTTGCCAAGTTTGTATTTAAGACCAATAAATAGAAGTTATCATATTTGGAGTTCGTTTTTTGCCTATGGTGAAGTGAAAACTGCCTTTTATTACTGCCGTTGGAACTATATTGGAATTGTGTATGTGGACTGCTTTACTCTGCTGACAAGTGTTCCTGTGTCTGTGTTTGACTTTCATTTTATAAAATATGTTTTAAATACTTTTTAAATTTAATCATTCAACATTTATATCAAGCTTACTAATTTACCAAATTCACTTCAAGGTTAAGGGCCCTAGGATATAAAGTCCTATAATTTAAGATGAATTTACTCTCCAGTTCATTTAGCTTCTTAATAACATTACCCCCTCTATGCAGGATAGGCTGTGCTAATATATTAAAGAAAAATGAAGCAGCATTACCCTCATGTACATTCACAAAATGTTCAGCAATTGGACTCTTCATATTTCTCTTGTGGATATCCCCCAAATGTTCCATAATCCGTACTTTAACAGCTCTTTTTGTTTGCCCAATGTACCATTTAATATATATATTTTTTAATATTTTTACAATCACATCCCACAATGTAAACTACCCCACATGAGTTACAATCAAATCTGCTTCTACAAATAGATTTCTTGCCATTAACACAGGTGCCCGAAATGTTCTTAACATAACTACAAACCTTATAATGCCCACAAGCAACTACACCAACAGACTGCTGAGGAACATTAGTAAGAGACATATTTAACAGTTCTTTTAGGTTAGCATAACGTCCATAAGAAAACTTCACAAATTTTGGAAACAAACTACCCAGAATTTTATCCTCATGCACAATATAACATAAATCCAAAATTGCCTTTCTCATTACTTCTGAAAACATAGAGTACTTTGAAACAAAATAAAAATATTTTCCTCTAACTCCATTACATTCAGAAGTAATTTTCTCAATAATACATTTTCCCTATAACATTTCTATCCCTAGTTTTTCCTTCCAATACCTCATCAAGAGCCTGATGCAAGATCTTCTCCTTATAACCTCTTTCCATAAGCCTTTCTTTCGTTTCCAGTAGAAACTTTATCCTGCAAATTTTTTAGAAGTATTTTGTGCAATACATTTAAACTCACCCAGTGGAAGTGAGTTTAACAAGTGGGGGATGCATACTTTCTGCATGTAAAAAAAAAAAAGATTGAAAAATAATAAATGATTACATTTAAAAAGTATTTAAAATATTTAAAAAAATTTTATAAAATGTATTATATTTAAAAATATATCTATTAAGATATATATTAGTTTGATGAGTTTTTGTATGGTTTTATATATATATATATATATATATATATATATATATATATATATATATATATGTATTAGATAGTGGTGTTGGCACTTTAAAAAAGTTAATTGGTTATAATTAGTGGGGGTTTGTACCTATATGTGGCTGTTCTTATTGTACTGTATCCACTGAAGGCAAAAAGCTGAGGTTCCAGAGGTTACATTAAAAAGTTTAACAGCTCTTGATCAGCTATTTCTGCTTCTGGAGTGTGTGTTTTTATTGATTCCCTGTAATTATCATGCAACATTTTATATGCCCTACTAAATTATTCAATTAAAAACTCAACCAATGCAGGCCTTTCATTTTGGATTCCCCTATCCCTTTCTCTTTGTCTATACTCTGATATTAATCCCTGATAGGGATGGCAGTCACTAGCCTACAATCCAAATGTCTTCTTGGCATCTTTCTATTCTATTACCTTTCCTTCTCTAATTGTTTGCATCTAGTACATTTTTTTTGACATCTTCTTCTAGTAAATTCCATACCCCTCTTATCTATTCTTTGTAGCCCTAATTGCAGTCATCCTTATTAGCAGAATCTCCTTTCTCTGTTCTCATGTTGGCTTTGTTTTTAGTATACTTTCTTCTACTTTATGACTATAATATTTTGTATGACTGCTATTATTCTCCATAAGGATCTGTGTCCAAAAATCCCCTTATTTCATTATTTCTTGGATTGCCCCCTTGCTTCATCACTGACTCCTTCCACATTGAATTGCAGCTTTCTGGCCATTCATTTAGCCATTATAGACATAAACACTTTATAATCATGGTTTAAAATTGAATGGACCTATATGAAGCTATATGTAGCTCTTATATGTCCCTCCAAATCAGGTAATCCTAAACCTCTTTTTTCAGTTGGGAGGATCAACTTCTCCCATTTGACTCTTACCCTCTTCACCTCCCAAATAGAACCCTTCAATTCTTTATTAATTACTACACACTTCTTCTACTCTGGTTAATAAAAATATGTCTGACTTGTGTATAAAACTAAAGGGACTAAAAAAATGTTATTACTTGCATTTTGCTATTCATATCCATAGGGAAGAGCTTTCAGTTTCTCCATTTTTGTATTGTATTAGATTTTGCTTAGTCTCTGCCCACATATCCTTAGTTGCTATAACTGAATCCTTTTTAATTTGTACTCCTAAATATTTCATTTTTTTGTACTCATAAATATTGATATTGCTTTACTAATTCATATGTGGGTACATAGTTTATAGCTATAACCTTTATTTTATCTTCATTAATTTTATTTCCCAAAAAAGCAGAAACTGTCTCAAAATATCCCACAATACTGAGATGTCCTTTTCTGGTTCCATCAGGTAGAAATCAATATAATGCAAATAACGTCAACTTTTCTTGAACACTATATCACTTATATCCTTAAATTTATGAGTCTCATATTTTCTTTCCCAATGGTTCTAAATATAATGCAAATAACAAAGGAGAAAGAAACCCTTGCCTGGTTCACTTGTTTAGATACAGAGAGAAACCCCTCCCAATTTGATTTTTGCCTCTAATCTGTCATATATCCTTCTATATAACATTATTATTGTATCAAGAAATGCAAATGCTTCAATTGCCCTACTCATAAAATCCCAGCTTACTTTGTTGAATGCTTTCTCTGCATCAAGACCCACCAATAACAGCAGTATTTTCTTACATTCGGCTTAGCAATCGATCATTGTTCTATTAATATTGTCAAATGTTCACCATCCCCCTCAAAACCACATCTATCAATTCTGGCAATACATTTGCATTCATTTGGCCATTATAGACATAAATACTTTATAACCATGGCTTAAAATTGAAATGGGCCTATATGAAGCTGGATCAGATGGGTCTTTACAGTCTTTAGGTGTTACAACCATGACAGCTTTTTTTCCAGGATATTGTGCCACCTCTCCTTTTAAAATACTGTTAAAACCTTACAGATCTTTATTACTTTCTTCCCTCCTAGCTTTCACACTTCCACCAGAATACCATTTATTCCTGGAGACTTTCCTGCAGATCGGTTATATATCACCATTTTTATCTCATCTCCTCCTACCTTAACTGTTAGTTGTTGAGCCTCATCTACCTCTAACTTTGGTATATTTAAGTCTTCCATAAATATTTCTTTGTGTGCTTTTTCTTGATTTCCCCACTTCTCTGCTTTATAAACATTTTCATATAATTTCTAAAATGTCTCTTATACCTCTGCAGGATCTTGGGCTATTTTTCTTCTTATTATAGACTTCCTAAGCTTGGCAACAACCCTTTCTAGTCTCTCTTCTTATGTTGCTGTGCCAAAATATGTTATGTTCTGGAGTGATCATAAAAAACAGTTGTTTAACAGCAATCTTTCTAAATTCATGCATATTATCTAGGTACTCGCTTATTTTCTGTTTAGCACTCTACAGTTACTCTTCTTTTTGTTCTGTGAGATTCCCCTTATTTTGTAATGCTTTAATCTTTGTCAGTCCCTCTAAATAATTCTTATTTCTTCTTAACCAGATCTCTTTTTCTTTTGTTTTGTACATTATTTTTAACTTCAGTTTCATTGTATCCCACTGACTAGCTATAACTTCTGGAGTACTTTCTATTTTCTCTAATAACTCCCAGATAATTTCCACTACTCGTTCCTTAAATTTCTCTCTTTTTAACAAGTATGTGGGGAAGTGCCAGTGTGTCATCTTTACTTCATTATTCTGCATTTATATCTTAGTAATTACTGGAGCATGATCTAAAATAGTTATTGGAAGTGTATCAAAGTTCTCAAGTAAATTAACATGTTCCTGTGAAATATAATTTCTAACAAGTCTAGCTTGGATTATTGTACCTTGGGGAATAATATATAAATTCTCTCTGAGTTCCTGTTACTGAATTTGTGTCTTTCATACCAAGTAGTTTCATAAATTTCTTCAGAAATATAGCCTGTTTTATTATATTTTCTCTTCTACCCCCCTGAGATAACATCCTCATTGTTTCAAATCAAATTCTGGTCTGATTTTTCTCCCTAATTTTTAAAGCTCCAAAACAGCAGTTTTAGGTGGAATCATAATTCTCATCTTTTGTCAATAGCTCCTTACTACAAATCTGCAATTATTATCTTTTCCCTCTACTGTCACTACTGGAAGTCCTCTAGCAATTAATATAAGCTCTTCTCTTTTCCTTTGTCCCATATACTCTACATAACATCTATCATGAAATCCTTTCTTTATCAAATTCACATGTTCATTTCTTTCCAAATGTGACTTTTGTAGCATTTCTATTTGCAGTCTTAATTTTTTAATATAATTAAGTGTTCTTTCCATTATGCCTATACCTGTCAGACCATTCACATTCCAAGATAATATGGAAAGGGTCACCATTATGGTAAGAAGTAATTATTTCCACCTATTATAAATGGCAGCTTTTTGTAAATGTCTGTTTCCAGCTTTTGTGATACATGTGCCCATTAATGTTTGGCATTTTAATCCTTTATACATTTTTCCTTATCATCAACATTGGAACCTATGTCACATTTTACAAGACTTTTTTTTGTTTTAATAAAAACTCTCAAAAAACACCCATAACCTGTTAACTTAATGCAAACACACTTAAATATGTACATCTTCAATAATGAAGTTTAATCCTCTTCATAACATTAATACAGCAGCTGCTAACACAGGCCCTAATTAACCTGCAAATTGAGGTTATCCATGCTAAGACATGTGTTATAGCCTGTGCTTCTCCTTACACTAAATGATGTCTGTTCTTTTTTTTGTCTTTATACCCCTTCCCCTTATGTGAAAACTACTTCCATACTTTGAGAAATCATTAGCTTTTAACCTAGAAGAAACCAGTGTTCTGCCTTTTATTGTCCTATTATCAGTGTACCACCATGAAAATGTAAGGGAAAAAAAGAAAAAATGTAGTCCTCTGTTGCAGCCTGATAGACTAGCTGAAACATTTATTGCTAAAAGAAAACTTTTCATTATATTTGTTGTTCGCATATTTACTTGCTTTCACTTAAAATGTGTTATTAGATTAAGCCAATGGTCTTAATCCAGAAATTTACTTTGCAAAAGTAAGAGAAAATATGTGATCTGTGTACTTCTTACCCCCATCTCCAGCTCAGTAACCCAAAATTACAGCCTGTTAACTTAAACATGCTTTTATCTGGATTTTTTTCTCTTTTTGCACTGTAATAACTACATTTCTTAATACAAAAAAAAAATAAATAAATAAAGAGAAGAGGAAGAAAAAAATCTGTTTACTTTAATAACTTTATCACATACAAGAACAACTAAAAATACTTTACTGTAAAATATTAAATTTATGTTGTGAAAAGTTTTATAGAAAAGAAAATGTTTTACTTACAATTACCTTTTTCCTTCCTCTCCCCCCTCAAAGTCCATCCAAATATTAATGACATGAAGTGAGGCAAATGCTTTACAGTCCCTCATAAGTTTAACAAAATTAACAAAAGTTAATTATTTCTACTTATTCTTATACAGCCATACTTCACAACTGAGATTGATGCTTTGCAGTCTCACATTTATTCTTTAGTTCCCATGTTGCTGGTCTTCTTTCTATTCATTTCCCTCTCCTAACTCTAGATTCCAGTTCAGTTCCATAGTAGTCCCATTTTTTCTTGTTTACTCCTGTGCTTTTCTCTGTCTTTCAAGTATTTTTTTGCAGAACAGTGGAAAAGATTTTACTGGCAAATACTCTCCATGTGCTTTATCATTAGAAGAATGAGAAGCAGAGTCCCCTTCTGCTTGATGGCTCATTTTTCATTGGTCAAACTTTTGCATTTCCTCATTACCATATTCTGCATCAAAAAATTACTTTGACTTTCCAAGAAAAATATTCTGAAGACAGCTGACTACAGCAGCTTGAATCTCACACTTGTTGCTCGTCATTCCCTGATTACTGGAATAAAGTTGTTTCTGTTCTGCCTGGTGTAAATAATCATTTTCCACAAACTCTACTTTCTCCAACTTTTAATACTTTGCCTTTTTGCCATAGTTTTTTCAGCTCAACTCTTTCTGCTGGTAGGTTTGTTTCTTTGCTAATAAAGGTCTTGGCTGTTTTCTCGTGGTCAGATTTGGAGGATAAACACTGTGTGCCCTTTTAATGAACAGTTCCTGCTGTGGAATACTATCCAGTTGCTTATTTGTGATTAATACAGTCTGTTCTTCTAGTTTCTGTGGTACAGCAGAAAATCTCAGATTTTCTGTACATGCTCTGTCCTCTAATTCTACCATTTTTTGAAACATCTCTTCTTAATCAGTCTCATACTCAGCTAGCCTTCTCTTCATTTTGACCTCTGATTTTTGTAGTTTTATCAGTTCATCAGAATATCTGTTTAAAGCTTCTGCCATTTTTTTAGCCTTTTCTAATTTGAATTGATATACTCATTCATTGTTTTGTTTATTTTAATCAGCTCTGAACACATTTGACTTATTTTTCCCCTAGATTACTGGAAGTCATGTCTTAAACCAAAGCTGGAGCTTCAACTGTTTTATGCTGAACAGCTGTAGGGTTATTCTTAGTCAATGTTTCTATTCACTTTTTCTAGTTGACTTTCTTTCAGGGTCTCTTAGTTTCTCCTTTGCAGACATCTAGGCAATGTAGTTACAAGCCAGTAACTGAGTTTTACTCAAGCTTTCAAATATCACTTGCTGTCATCTCTCAGTTTTCATACTGGGAGATATGGAGGTAAGCTGTTGATCAGTGTGCAACTATTTTGGAAGCTCCCACCATGGAAAGTGTTGACATCTGTGCAGTTACTGAGACATTGTTTAAAGCTGTGGAAGTGACCTCAGTAGTACAAGGCTATAATGCCTTGCACGCAGTTAGACCAGCCACCGCACAAGAAGGGACAAGAGGGGGAGGTGTATTAATCTACATGAAAAGGAAGTACACCTCAAGATTGGTCAAACTGTATAACATGCTTGTACTACTCCATGTCAAACTAAAGTCCAATGCCATATCCTTGCTAGTTATAAGTCCCCATCTATGATCCAGGACGACCATACCATGTACTTGAATGTACTGGAGTTACTCACAATTCAGCCTAACACCATATTCATGGGTGATTTCTACTGTCCTACCATACGATACGTACACAACCACTAACACGCAGGCACAAATATTCCTGGATTTTGTCAACGAAAACACACACTTACTGGGGTGAAAACATCCTGGATTTGGTACTCTGAAATATAAGGGAACATTGCACCCTCCCTTGTGTAATGTCAATACTAGTCAGATCAGATCACAAAGTGGTCATCCTGAAGTAAATATAAAGGCTGAACTCCCAGCAAACCCTAGAACCTTTAAAAAGTTTTCCAAAGATAACTACCTCCTATTAAGCAATGGCATAGCTAAATTCCAACCCCTAAACTCAGCAAACACTGTAGGGCTTATGTGGAAGTGTTTACAGAAGTCCTGTACAAGCATTTAAATAACTGCATAGAAACAGCAGTGCCAAACCAAATAAAATTTAGGATGAACTCCAAAATTATGCCCCCTTGGTGGATACCTAGTATAAATAGGTTGTAGAACAAAAGAAAGAAAGAAAATCCATCCAAAAATAGGAAGGGCTGTGCCCAAAAGACAACAAAACAAAAAATACAAAAAACATTTCCCTCAGCAGTCTCAGCAAGCAATTCAGGGGACTAATAAAGTCCACTAAAGCCAGTTTCAAGTTAAAAATAGCTTTCTAGTCTAAGGATAATCATAAGACAACATTTTTCAGTTATGTACGCAACCTTAAAGGGAACATCCAACAGTGCATTGAACTAAAAGTAAATGAAGCTTCCTGTATGGAGCTTGGGGATATAACTAATTTACTGGCTGATAAATTTAGCTTCAATTTCACCATCAGTCACCTCCAGTTCCCTCCCAGGAAATACCCTCTACCATTTCTTCACCAACCTTCACTAAAGAACAGGTCCTCAATGCACTCTCCTGAGTTAAAAACACTGTATCAAAGAGTTCTTTTAATATCCCAGTATGCCCCATAAATAGCTTGAAACATGACCTGTCAAGCTGTTTAGAATCTCTTTTCAACCACAATCTCCAGCCAGTCTTCATCCCTAGGGAATGGAGGACTGCAACGGTCATCACTCTATACAAAGACGGACCATCAACAGACCCAAAGAACTACAAACCCATAAGTCTGACTATTCTTATATGCAAAGCCATGGAAAGAATTATCATAGACCTGATAAACAAAGACAAGAAATTTTCAAACACTGGACCCATCCCAGCTTGGTGTTGTCAATGGCAGATCATGCCTAATAAACTTGGTGGACTGTTATGAGAAGGTCACTAGAACCATGAGCAAGGGCAAAATGGTACATACTGCCTACCTTGATCTGGCAAAGGTATTTGACACAGTATTTTACTTGAGTATTATAGACAAACTCACAAGTATAGCCATAAATCCCTATGTCACCCTATAGATAGCTAAATGGCTAACAGATAGGATGCATGAAGTTAGGCTGGGGGAATTCACCTCCACCAAAAGGCCTATTAATATTGGTGTCCCAAGGAGATTGGTACTGGGACCTCTCCTATTTGGAATATACTTTTCTGAAGTCAAACCACATCTAGAGGGCCTTTGGGTGATGACTGTAAATTGGTTGCAGTCACTGAATCCCCCAAAGATGTAGATATTCTCCAGGAAGGTCTGACACAGACAAATAACTGGTGGCAGGACCATGGACTGAAACTCAACAACAAAAAAAATAATGTGTAATTATACCCTTTGGCAAGATGACCATCCCTGCAAATTAAAACATTGATAACACTCCCCTAAGAGTAGACCAGTGGTAAGGGACTTGGGAACTCAGATATGACAGTAATCTGAACTTTGATCACCATGTTCCCATGTTAGTGAGAAAATCTTTCTACATGGTGAAACTTATAAGTAAAAGCATGGTATCCAGATCTAATGAGATCATAATCCCACTATACTTAGCCCTCATGAGACGAATAACCAAGTACAATGCACCCTGACCCTGAGCAGGCTTTTGCAACAGCAGGAGCAGTCACAGAGGTTCCTCACTAAAAGAATACATGGTGTAAATAATTTGTCCTGTGCGGATCAGATCAAAGCCCTATCCCTGTGCTTGGTCTGCTACAAACTACTAATGAGGTGATCTATGCCTAACCTATAAGGTATTCTCTGATCCAGCCCTGATGGAACTGCTGCACATTCACAAAATAAACAGCACTAGAACAAACAAAACATGTTGGAGGGGCAGGTATATGTCTCGGAGATTACCCCTTCTCTGGAGCAGACTCCCCCATTCATGTGAAACAACTCTTTGTTAAACCTATTCAAATGCAATTTGGGTTAATGGATGGGAAACTGCAAATTCACCACTTGCTTGTTTCCTGTGTCCCTTATGGACAGGGGCAGTTTGTAGATGCCATAAGGCACAGATATATACCAAAGCCATTCTAGCCCATGGACATTGGTAATTGGGAAAACTGGGGCATGAATGGCTAGGTTTAAAAAAGCTCTAGCCTAGTAACCTCCTATGATCCTTTGAGGACAAGCCATACAGCCTACCTCAAAAACACCAAACCAACACGATAGCATTATGAATCAGTTAAATACCCACTTTATTAACAGTCTTTGATTGGTGACACATCCAGTCAAATGCTGTTAGTCCCCCCTCAGTCTAATAACTTCCTTGAACATTTCTTTCTTCAACCTGGTCCATCTGCCATGATCGGAGAACTCCTTCACAAAATTAAAATCCACTACCAATGCCCCAGCCATTCTGAGAGACGAATATTTTAAAAGGACAGCATAAGCAATTTCCTATCCAATATCAATCCTAATAAATAGATCCATGGCTGAACCCACTGTCCCTTCAATTTGAAAAAAAAAGTTCATTATACCCCTTCACTGAACTTTCCAATTACAGGCCAATAGCTATACTGTCACCCTTACCAAAAGTACTAAAGAAATGCGTATACACACTCATAATCATCTATATTCTAGAATAACAACTTCCCTAGAATAACAATTTCTCTGACTTACACAACATGGTTTTATACACCACCATAGCACTGCTGCTGCTCTACTGAACTTCACTACCACTGTAAATACATAGAGAAATGAATGTAACCTTGTTTCAGCACTTTTCTTAGATCTATACAAAGCATTCGAAAGTGTGTTTCTTTTGAAACATCTCCAAAAACTTTCCCTCCATAGTCCTAGCTAAACTCTCCCTACATTGGATTCATAACTATTTATCAGAGTACAAGCTGTAAATTAACAAACTGACTACTCCACTTTCCTCCCCGTAATCATAAGAGTTCTACAAAGATCAATTCTAGGCCCCATGCTTTTTTAACCTCTTCATTAATGACTCCCATAAATGGTTCCACATTGGTCTGCTCTGCTAAAATCATGGAAAAACTTCAAGACCTCACACAAGAATCCTTTTCATCTGTCAAGTAATGGTTAAGCAAATCACAACCCCCACCAATCATCCCCAAAATAATGGCTCTAATTTGCTTTACTCCCAAACTGTCTATACAAAAAGGCATTGTTTGTCTTGCCCTACTCTAACAACATTACGATTGAACAAGTAACCCACTCAAACCTACTAGGTGTCATCATAGATAAACAGCTAAAACTACTTCTCCATGTATCACAAGCTATTAAAAAATACATAAAAAAACCTCTGATTCCTATGTAGTTCTAAAGCATACTTCACTAACACAGCAAGAAAATGTATAGCCACTACTTTCCTACTGCCATCTCTACTATATGCTGCACCCATTTTGTACTAACCTTCAAGTCACACTTGAAAACAAATTGAAGCGATATTACAATAAAACATCAAAATTTGTCACCAACCTGCTCTTTGGAGAACACCACCGTCTGGCTGTCAAAGAGCTAAACTGGTTAGAACTCTAACACTACTTAACACACAGCTAACTCATGGGTCTGTATTATCTGATTGAAAAACGTGAACATGTTTTCATCGACACACAAACAGCAAAACCACTAATCATCGAACTGCCACTTCAACAAATTTTTTCCCAGGGGAAAAAAATTGCTTGGCCAAAGAAAAAAACAAAACAAACTTTCAAACCCTGCAAAGTGGGAGGCTTCGCTCCCCACACCCCCCAACTAAATATACCAACTCAGAGATCACACTACAGTAGGGAAAAGGGCAAATTCCCGACAACATCCAAGCATTTTTTTCCCTTGGGGAAAAAATTTGCTGAAGTGGCCATTCAGAGATTAGTCTGTTTGCTGTTTATGTGTCGATGAAAATGTGTTCAATGAACATGTTTTTCAGTCACATAACATAGACCCCTAACTCATGACAGTATACAGTCTTCGCTGTAAGCTCCAGAACTGCCCTTCCTTAAATGACATTATTCAACCGTACTCCACAAACAGGGCTTTACATTCTAGAGATAAATCACTTCTCCCTATCACCAAAGTGTTAAATGGTGCAGGAGACTCCCTGTATTCAACTAGTCAAGGTCTGGAACCACATCCCATTAACACTAAAATCAGTCCAAGAGCTCTTTCAAAAAAAAGCTTATTTTTCTTACAAATGGCTCTGCTCTTCCATTCCCACTGGCCAGTTTTGTAACTTGACAGGTGCAGGGATCAGTTTGAGGTTTTTCTTTGGTTTCTTTGCATTAGCTGCTTTGTTCTTGCTTGCTTGTAGCGCATCATCATGCACCACTGTGCAGAGGGGGTAATTCCTGGTGGTTTTAGATGCAAAAGTACCAACAGAAGTATTTTCCCTTAGAAGCAGCTGCTATCTAGCAAAGCAGATCTTGAATAGCTCTCAGCTGATCAGTGAACCACCCAGCAGAGATTTTACCTCTTACCTATCAACATCAGACCCTATAGATCCCGTGTTTAATAGACCTTCTGTACAACCCATAGGAAAGTCATCCTAAAATAGCTCCCTGCCTAATACCCCCATCTTTTTCTCCTTAGCTGCTGATATACCAGGTTCAAACCTTGCAACATGGACTGTCGGTTTCCCTCTGTTTCTCCTGCCAGCCTGGTGTACGTGGGTTTTTTGTGGCAGTGTAGCAACTGCCTTATGTACAATGACAACCCCTTCCTCCTAAATCACTCAAGTACAATTTGCGAGAGATGCTCCTACACTAAGAATCTAGAATCACTGCTCTCTCGTGCCCAGAACAGCAACACTAAAGAGGTTGTCAGCTCACACACCACAACTCCTATTCATAATATGCACCCAACACATAAACCTTCATATGCAGAGGTACTATACAGAAACCTATCTAAACACCAGAGACTTCCAAAACATAAACATGCTACACCTAACACAACACCCAAAGCACCCAATACACATAAAAACACTAGAACTGTGTCTCACCAAACAAGCCCTTAAGGCAATGCACAACTATTTCAAATGTTTTAGTTATGGGTGGCTCTATAGTGAGACATACAGATGCCCCACTCACCAGGTTGAACAAGGAGAAGGTTACAGTCAGCTGCCTGTCTGGAGCAAGGATTCACCAGATCACATATGCACTCAGATCTCTCAATAACAAGTACTGTTATAACTCTGTCATAGTTCATGTTGGTGTGAACGACTTGAGATGTACCTCTCTAGACTATATGAAGAGAGACATAATTGAGCTCTCTGAATATGTTTCCCAGGCAGGTATGCCCCTAGCTTTGAGCAGCATTTGCCCTTGCCGTGGATGATACCACAATATAAACAGAAAATGATTGACTTTAATAGTTGGCTTAGTTTCTGGTGTCATTCTAAGGGGATCCAGTTCCTGTCAGCCTGGGATGACATGGTAGATAGACCATGCTACTTTAACAGAGAGGGTCTTCACCTGGTACCGCTATGCTTTCAGTTGCTGGCTGAGGCACTTGCCTCCCCATAATACCTTTTTTAGGCAAGTCACAATAACAAAATTCCTGACGTGAAAATATCAAACACAAAGAAGCTAAGGGTCATGCTGCTAAATGATAGTTTAAATTAGAAATTGCATTCTCTGGAAGCACTCCTCTCCCTGGAAGATGTTGATGTCTGTGCAGTCACAGAAACCTGACTCAAGGTCTCAGAAAGTATCCTGGCCTTGCAAGGCTACAATGTTTTCTACACTTTCAAAATGCAAATTGAAGGTGTGAGAATCAAAGGAGGTAGAGTATCTATCTTCATTAAAGATACTTACACCTCTAGACTGGTTAGACAAGAAAACTTTATGGAACTACTCCAAGTCACCTTGGGTAAGACCCCACCCCCTTCATGTCATTGTCAGTTTAGGGTCCCCTTCCATGAGCCAAGATGCCCACACAGCTTATATAGACCTACTTGGGACAATTAATGTACAACCCAACACCCAAATCATGGGTGACTTAAACCATCCTTCCATTAATTGGGAAACTTATACAAGCTCAAACTCACTTGCACAAAAGTTCCTGGACTTTAACTCAAATGCCCTGGAACAAATAGTGCACCACCCCACAAGGGGCTTCAATATTCTAGACCTGCTCCTCACCAATATGAGTGACTGATGCAATGCCTCAAGTGTAGAGCACACACTGGTTAAATGTGACCATAAATTAGTCATTTTTGAAGCAGTAATAGCAGCAGAGCAGCCCAAAGGAGAAATCAGGCTAAGAAAATTCACCAAAGCTAACTATAACCTCCTAAGGGAAGATATAATTGACCTCCAAGCTCCAGTTTTCACAGATGGAATTGAGAAGGTATACACTGATGCCCTGTATAAACATCTACACAAATGTATAGACACAGCCTTTACTGGCAGACCTGTCACCAGTGGGGTCTGACAAGGGTCAGTGCTGGGCCCCTTCTTGTTTGGCATGTACTTCTCAAAAGTCCAGGACAAAATGAAGGAGTTGTGGCTAACCAAGTTTAAGGATGACTACAAATTAGGTGTTATCATCGAATCTCCTAGTGATGTCAGCATACTTCAAAAGGGGCTTACACAGACTAATAGCTGGTGCCAAAGCCATGGTCTTAAACTAAATGCTAAAAAATGCATCATCATTCCCTTCAGTAAAAACCATGTCCATGCTGATTATAAAATAAACAATAATATGCTAAGTACCTATTCAGTAGTGAGAGACCTGGGAACACAAGTTGACTGTGACCTTAACTTTGATCACCATGTGTCTAGGGTCTATATTAGATCATTGAAACGGCAGAATTTCAAATGATTTAATATCGAACTCAATATCACGAACACTGAAAACAGCAAAGCTGCACAAAACCAAATTCTTTCCTAGGGAAAGAATTTGGTTGGCCGTTGTTGTGGCTTCACTGTTTTCAGTGATGCAGTGGAAAATTACGGGTTGGGTTAAGGTAAGTGTGTGATTGTGCGGATGTTCAGATTAGGGCATGGGTTGGGTGAGTTAGGGTTAGGGCGCGGGTCAGGTAAGTGTGCGATTGTGACAGAATTTGGGGTTGGGGTGGGTTAAGTGAGTTAGGGTTAGGGTGCGGGTGAGGTGAATGTGCGATAGTGAGAATTTGGGGTTGGGGCGGGTTAAGTGAGTTAGGGTTAGGGTTAGGGCGCGGGTGAGGTGAGTGTGCGATAGTGGCGGACCTTAGGGTTAGGGTCTGGGTTAAGGTAAGTTGATAGATAGTAGTGTATGTGCAGTGTAGTGTAGGGTTAGATGTAACTTTTAAATGTATGTGTGTGGATTGCTGATTTTTAGTGTGCTTGTGATGTGTGTGTGTTTCTCGGAACAGCAAATTTTTTCCCTGGGAAAAAATTCGCTGTTTTGAGGTTTCGATATTGTTAGGGTTCGGGTTTTGCAGTTCGACGTTACGGCATTCGATAATGAGCCGTTTCGATGATCTGATATAGACCCTGTGTCTACTGGGTGAGGAGGACATTATACATTGCTCACCTGATTAGCAAAGGCACAGCCTCAACAGCAAAAAAAGGTTATAACTCCCCTATACTCTTCCCTCATCAGGCCTATTTTTGAATATAATGCTCTCTTTGCTATGTACCATACCAGACACCTGCAACAACTTGAGAGACCTCAGAGATTTCAGAGTTTCTAGCAGATATCTTATATGGACAGAATGAAGTCGCTGACACTTTACTCAGTAGAGTATAGACTACTTAGAGGTGACTTATGTCTGGTTTACAGGGCTATCTCTCACCCAAATCTAATGGAAATGCTGCACATCCATAAGTCAAATGGGACTACAGTCACCTGTTCCAGGGACCTCAATCTAACCTGCAACATAAACTGACCTACTGGAGAGACAGACACATCTCTCAGAGGTTGCCACTCCTCTGGAATAGGCTTGCAATCCATATCAAGCAGAGCACCTTCATGACCCCGTTTAAGCACAACGTGAATGACTGGATAGGGTGGCCTAATGGTTTAAGTGTTTGCTTTACAAATACAAGGTGCAGGGTTCAAGTCTCACAAGGGATAATCGGCTAGGCTTAAAATGGCTCACAAGGGCAGTTAGCTTAGTACTAATCTATGAACCTATGAACAATCATTGATCTCTAGACAGCCAAAAGATAGTTAATGACCTGAGCATTGGGTTGGGAGGGTGGCCTAATGGTTAAGGTGTTTGCCTTACAAACACAAGGTGCAGGGTTTGAGTCTCACAAGGGATAATTGGCTAGGCTTAAAATGGCTCGCAAGGGCAGTTAGCTTAGTACTAACCTATGAACCTATGAACTGTACATTTCTGCCGGGGATTTCCCCAGCTTCTCTCCTGGACATGGGTAGTCCTTGCTAGAAAAACCTTGGGCATAGACTATATCTTTCATCTAGTGTTATATTGGGATTTTATGGTTGGGAGGGTGGCCTAATGGTTAAGGTGTTTGCCTTACAAACACAAGGTGCAGGGTTTGAGTCTCACAAGGGATAATTGGCTAGGCTTAAAATGGCTCGCAAGGGCAGTTAGCTTAGTACTAATCTATGAATCTATGAATCTATAATGACCCTCTGGTCAAAAGCTTAGTAACATCCTATGAACCTACGAATCTATGAACTTTCATCTATTTTTTACTACAGACTGGTTTCAACACTAGTCTAACTATATGTACATAGCCTGCAGCCTATCCAACCTTCTCTCGAGATGCTCTCCACCTCTCACTGCCTCTCTCTCTCTCTCTCTGAATGTCGCTTTCATTCTTGCATACCCCTTCCTAAACTCCATTCACTGCTCCTGCCCAGGCCCACAACTCTGCTAGTACTACTTCTTTTATCATTATTCCTTCACATTCTTCCTACTCTGTCTCTCTCTCTCCACGTTAAGCCCTACTGCTACCTCTTGTGCATCCACTCCCTACCCTCCTTTCTGCATACAGTTTTGGTACTATCCTTCTGCAGTTATAATTTTGTCAACAGCAAGGCACGCTAGACCTTTAGTATATAAAATTCCCTTACCCTGCTACCTAGTTCCTTTCCTCCACTCTATTCTCTCTCTTTGTCTTTTTCACTGAATCTATATTGGAAACATCAAAGAAAACCATAACCCCTCCTATTTTATTCTCTCTCTCATTCTCTAAGGACTGAGGCTGTAAATACTAACCACCAAAATAATGCCTCTAAGACTGTCATCTCTTTATAACAAAAATGCATTGGTTATTCTGTATGCTATTTGTTCTCTCCCTTTTACAACACCAAATGGAAAAGAATCTACACTACAACTGACTTAAACTCATAAGGTCACCTTGTAAATAAGATTTAAGATGATATATGCATACACATATGTGTGTGTGTGTGTGTGTGTGTGTGTGTGTGTGTGTGTGTGTGTGTGTGTGTGTGTGTGTGTGTGTGTGTGTGTGTGTGTATGTATATGTATATATATATATATATATATATATATATATATATATATATATATAGATATCTGTGTGTGTGTGTGTGTGTGTGTGTGTGTCTGTGTGTGTGTGTGCATGCTCGTATATATACATATAGATATGTTTTGTAAATATATAAACAGTGCTTTGGTTACTGCAACAGTGATCCATATAAAAAACATTTTACAGTTGTACATGCAAATTTACTATAAAATTGTATGTTTGAAAGATCACTGCTGCAGTAGCTTCTCCCTCCATCCCCCTTATTTTTGTATGTGTTTACACCTGCGTGTGGACATTTATTGTTATTATTTTCCTAGCACTGTCCTTCTCTGCTCTGTTCGTAAGAAAGCTCTGAAGAGCTCAGTTCGGCTTGAGCTGACTAACTGTCTGGGGGCATGGGAGGTACCCTAAAGCTTTGGAAGCTGGCCATCCTATTCAGGATGTAACCCATATATTTATGTTACTGCAGCAGTGATCATTTGAACATCTACTGTTATGGTAGGTTTACTTACCCAGTTATACAATTATACTTTCCAGGTGGTCTCAGTGCAGTCCTTTCTTCCACTTTTCAGGAAAGGGGACTGAATGTGCTCAATATACCTTCAGGATGCCTACTACCAAGTTAATATAACAAGACAGTCTAGATGGTATCTCCACATCTGTTCGGGGGCCAGTCATTATCAGTTCTGAACATTTCCCTTTGGTCTCACCACAGCTCCATCAAGTGTTCACCAAGTGCATGGCTGTAGTAGCAGCACATCACAGACTGCTAGGGCTCCAAGTGTTGTACCTGGACAACTAGCTCCTCACTGCAAGCACAAAGTAATCCCTAATCCTAACAAGACACTACTCTACTTGTGTCAATCCTTGGGCATCTCTATAAACTACAAAAAGTTAAGTCTACAACCCATGCAATCTCTGGAATTCATAGCCTGCCATTTAGACACAGTATTTCAAATTGCAAGGCACCCACAGTCAAAGCTGACATCTTCACTTGCAAGCACAACAAATTATCAGTTCTTACATCTAGTTAGCTTTTTTGATTCTTTGTTTTCTAGATTCCATAGCATCTTCAAAAGTCTTGGTTCTTCTTGCAAAATTCTTTATTAGTGGACCTTATCAGTCCAGTGGTCACTGTCAACCCACCCTCTTCATCACCAATCAAATTATCCCCCCTTTATTACATTCACATTTGTTAGTGGATGAATTCCCTCCAATTGGTATGTCAAGACCACCTGTTTGTAGTTCCCCTTTCAACAGCAGTGGTTACCATGAATACCTCTCTGTTAGGATGGAGGATTCATTATGAGGGGAGAATGATTCAATTAACATAGAACAGTCTGGAGACCCATTTTTACTGGAGATGGGGGGGAGGTCCTCCTAGAGTTGCAGGCACTTCAGATCTTCCTTCCCCAGGGTGTCATTTCTATCCAGACAGACAACATCTCAGTAGACTGGTACATCAACAGACAAGGGGGAACCCATTCTTACGCATTGTGTCAAGAGGCAATGAGAGTATGGCAGTGGGCAATATTTTCACAATGTTTTCTCATAGCAATGCACATATCAGGTTGAAGTAATATTCTAGTGGACAAGCTGAGCCAATGTATTCAAATGCCTTATGAGTGGTCCCTCAACAAGAGAAGTTTTCACCTGCTGGGGCCAGCCTTGCTGCAGTTTTTATGCATCTCCCACCAGCTCAAAGTGCAACAGCTATTCTGCCCTCATCCTTCAGCAGGGACAGTCACTGAGGAATGCTCTTGTCCATTCCTGCTCACCTAGTCTCCTGTATGCTCTCCTTCCGATGCCGTATATAACAAAGTTCCTACAGAAAGCATCCATGTGCATGGATTCACATTGCACCCTTTTGGCCTCAACAAGTTTGATTCCCTTAACTATGGCCTCATCTTCTTCTTTGACTACCAGGGGCCATGGTTCTTATATCTTTCTCATCTGGTGAGCTTCATCTAGACATCAAATCCCTCAAACTGTCCACATGGTTTCTCCATTTCCAATGATGACCTATGATCCCTCTTTACTATCTAGAGTGTTTTAAATTTTATCTGCATCACAGAAGCCTTCAACTAAGAAAATCTACAAGAGCAAATAGAAAAAAAATGTTCTATTTGGCAAATGACAAGGGACTAGATCCCTTTTTTGCTCCTCTTACATCTAAATTTTTTTAGTAGGTCCCCTCCATTTTGATGCAAGTTACTCTACTGCCAGGGTACAGTTAGGACCTATCTCAGATTTTCATACAGGCTCAAATTAATCTTCTATAGCATCCCTAAAGATTTTAAAAACATTTCTCAAAGGCATGTTCCTCTTGAGATCGCCAATTAAGGATCTAGGTCTTTCTTAGGATCTTACTGTGATGTTACAAGCGCTAACACAACTTTCTTTTAATCCTGCCTCTTTGGCTAATATGAAGTTTCATTCTTGGAAGACTGTTTATGTTGGCCATTATCATTTTCCATATGTACTTCTAAACTACAGGTCTTGGTCTTGTAAGTATCCTTATTTGAATTTTTCATGAAGACAGAGTAACTCTGAGACCTAACCCTACTTTTGTACCCAAAGTGGCTATGAAGTCAGCCTTGAATCAAGATATACATTCACCTGTCTTTGTTTTCCTAACCATTCTAAAAATGAATTTTGTATACTTTAGATGTACACTGCCAACTGAGACTTTATTTATGATGCACAAAACCTTTTCATAAAGATGATCAGTTGTGTGTGTCCTTTTCTAAAGCCAAATTGGGGTACAGAGTTTCTAAAGTCACCTTGTCTAGATGGCTATCAGGAGTCTATATTAGTTCATCGAAATACGTATTCATTGAATATGTATTCATGGATGGCTAAACAGTGAAATTCATTACAGCAAAGCATGGAATTTTTCCCAGGGTTAACAACCACTGGGCTATCACCACAACTTTGCCCTTTTCCCCACCATAGTGCAATCTCAGAGTTGCTATATATATTTGGGGGGGGGGTGAGGGTTGAAGTCCCACACTTAGGTGGGTTTGATTTTGTGCAGTGTGTGTTCCAGAGTGTTAGAGGGCGAGTGATTCATAATCCTGAGAAAAATTCTGTGCTTTGCTGTAATGAATTTTGCTGTTTAGCCTTCAATGAATACGTATTTGATGAATATGTATTTCAATTAATTAATATAGACCCGGCTATCAGATTGCACTACTTTTGTCTACAACTCAAATGGCGTATCTCTATCAGCCAAATGAAGAGCACATTCACTTTTTTACTTCCATTTCTACTTCTGCTGCCTCCTTCAAACACTCCTCAGTGGATGATATAATTGAGACAGTAGTAGACACCTTTGTCAAACATTGTGAACTGAATCTTGTTTCCAGATCCAGAGCAGCTTTTAGCTCCAGCATTGTCAAAGGTATCCTGCCATGAGATCACCCAGAAATTGTGGTAGCTGTGAAATATGTCCTAATAATTGAGATGGACTGAGGGGATGACAGAATATGAGAGTTATGTATTCACCATAATGCTAAATCCTTGTTGTCACTCTCTGTCCATCTTGACAACTCTCCCTCCATCCCCTTCCAAATTACCATTGCTTTTTAATGGTTTTGTTCTTGCAGGATCATGATGGACCTGGCTTGGTGCTTTCCTACTGCTCTGTTATTCCTGGGTTCCCTTCTTCCACGGGAATTCCCATTTACTGTAGTGGCAAACTCTATCTGAAGAGAAGTATTAGCATATAACATAACACCCCAGGCTGCATCCTACATGAACACAGGCAGGAAATTGCAGCACCATTAGGCACCCTATTCAACCAAAGCCTGAGTACCAGCTTCATGCCAGCTGAGTGGAGGACAGCTACTGTCATCCCTTTGCACAAAGGTGGAGCATCCACCAATCCAGGAAATTATAGATCCATCAGGCTAAGTAGCCTGATCTGCAAGGCCATGGAGTGGATTATCATGGACCTCATTAACAAGGACATTGGCAACCTCCATACACTTGATCCCACACAGTTTGGTTTTGTCAAGAGGAGGTCATGCCTGTTAAATTTGGTTGACTTCTTTGAGACAGTCACCAAGGCCATAGATGAGGGAAGATGGTGCACACCACCTACCTTGACCTGGCCAAGGCACTCAGGTATAATAGATAAACTCTGTCAACTAGGCATCAGTCCATATGTTACTAGATGGGTAGCAAACTGGCTCACTAATAGAACCCACTTAGTCAAAATAGGGGAAGCCACCTCAAGTAGCAGACCTGTAACAAGCGGTGTACCCCAGGGATTGGTCTTGGGGCCGCTGCTGTTTGGGGTATACTTCTCAGAGGTGCAGGCAAAATCTAGTGGGCTATGGCTGACCAAGTTTGCAGATGACTGCAAGCTGGGTGCTCTCATCAATTCCCCTAGTGATGTAGACATCCTTCAAGAGGGTCTAACCCAAATAAATGACTGGTGCCAGAAACATGGCCTCAAACTGAATGCCAAAAAATGCATCATCATCCCTTTTGGGGAGAATGAAGTTCCCACAAATGATCACATTGATAATAAGGCTCTAAGCATGCAAGCAGTCGTGAGGGACTTGGGAACCCAGGTTGACAACAAACTGACTTTTGACCACCATATTGCTTCCATTGTACAGAAAGCTTTCTACATGGCCCGCCTCATTAGTAAGGGTATCTCATCCAGAGACAAGGAGGTCATAACATCCCTGTATTCTTCCCTTATAAAACCCATTATTGAGTACAATGCCCCTTTTGGCATGTACCTCACAAAGCACATGCAGCAGCTGGAGAGACCACAGAGATTCCTCACCCAGAGAATCCAGGGCCTCAAACATCTACCCTACACAGATAGGCTAAAAACCCTGTCCCTCTACTCAGTCTCCTACAGACTCCTCAGAGGTGTCCCCTGTCTAGCATACAAAGCACTCTCAGACCCCACCCTGATGGGACTGCTGCATATCCGCAAGTCAAGCTCCACTCAAGTAACCCACATGCGAGACCTCAGCCTGGTCTGTGACATCAGTAGGACTTGTTGGCTGGACAGATTTGTGTCACAGAGACTCCCCCTTTTGTGGAATAGACACCCTCTCCATGTAAAGCAGAGTACCTCACTGAACCTTTTTAAGCACAACCTGGATAACTGGATGGGGAACAGAAGATACACCCCTGGGATTCTACCTGTGTCCCTGCTTGACAGTGACATTGGGTACTGACTTGTTGGAACATGGGCTAAATTCTTGGCTAGGCTTGTAAGGGCCTCAGGGGCAATAGCCTAGTAACTTCCTTTGTTCCTATGATCCTATGATCCTTTGATTATGTAA
The DNA here is from genome assembly GCF_019279795.1 of Protopterus annectens. Taxonomy (NCBI): domain Eukaryota; kingdom Metazoa; phylum Chordata; order Ceratodontiformes; family Protopteridae; genus Protopterus; species Protopterus annectens. The sequence goes on from NC_056726.1 coordinate 530,491,602, forward strand.
GAGAGAGAAACTGAGCAATAGAGAAGCTCTGAAACTGTTGCTGGCTCAAATCCATCTTGGGGAAACAAACTGTCCTTCGATCATCATGTACCCACTACTGTAAGAATGTCCTGTTTCAAAGTGCAGACTGTTAGTAAGGGTGCAGCATCTAGGTCCAGAGATGTGATCATTCCACTGTAATCTGTAATTACTAAGCCAAACATTGAGTGTAATGCCCCCTTTTGTATGCATATGTTCAAACAGTTAACACAACTTGAATGACCACAATGCTTTCTCACCAAGAAAATAAAGGGTCTAAGTCATAAAAACTACGTTGACTATCTAAAAGTCTTGTACATTTTCTCACTTTCATACAGGCTACGGAGGGACAAACTCTTCATTGTGTACAGAGCCTCAACAAACCCTATCCTCTCTGATCAACTACACATCCACAAGTCCAGTAGTGGAATAAACACCTGCTCAAGAGATCTTAATCAAGAGATGACAACCAGCCAGCTTCTAAAAGCTCAGGCTTCCCTACCACAGCTTCACTCTGGCTGTTGAATAGTCAGACCTGAGGAGGCAAAATCATCAGTCTGAGTGAATGAACTTCAGTACATTCCTGTCACTTCATGAAGACACAGCTCATAGGCTTCACTAGAGCAGCAGCTGGCCTTTATTATGTTTATATTTGAAAAAAAAATGCTGTTTGTTTCTGCTTAGCTTTTTAGTGGGACTGCCCATTAAGGAACCTTGTACATATGTATTATCTAAAGTGATGAAGCATCCTCCACAGTCACAACATGGCTACCTCTCTGCTGGTAAGACATGCATAGTTCCTAGAAAGAAAAAAACTTACTAAAGAGCACTTGCCAACTCTGCAGGCTCAGTCCTCACCTCGGCAAATGTTGGCTGACTTTATAATGACTAACAGTTATTCCTCAGACTGTTCACTTACCTTTCTCTGTTTCTCTGGTGTAGTCCTTTCATCCACCATGAACCACATGTCAGCCTCATCCTCCCAGGCTGTTTGAGTTGTGAGAAGCACCATTGATGTCCATGTGCAACTGATGAGAACTGGCAATGCTCATTGCATAGCAAAGAGCTGGAATACCATGTTCCATATGTATTGGCCCCAGCAGACATTAGCTACACATGAACAGAGCATCTTTGCATGACAGTTCGCACATACTAACTAGGGTACAACTGTCACTATTTGACTGCTTCCCCTTGCAATGAATTACAGTCATACAGCAGACATCAGGTTTGATTGTTTCCTTAACAACACCATAGCTATAAGTGCTGTTTGCTGTGAATGTCCTACCTCCTCCCCTGGTGATGACATGAGCACTTATATCACCATTAAGACTGTCTCTGCCTTTTTGTCTACTCATGCATGCTTCTGCATTTGCACAGACAAGGGCTATGGTCACCAGCTTGGGTAATTGTGCCCACATTCTCCTTCCAACTGCTCCCCCATTCTGACATACCACCCACTTTCCAATAGAGGCTGTGTGAGCTGAGTAGCAGCTTGGCCTGTCATCTCTTCCCCCAGGATTAGCACTACCATTTTCCCTGCCTATGCCATCAAGTGTCTGAGTGGTTCACTGAACTTGGGTTTCATGCGCCATAGTCAAGGCTTTATCACTCTATACCACTGACATGCTTAACTGAGTATGCTCAATAAACATTTGTGGCCTGTTTTTCAGTGGTGACCTGTGAACAGTCTAATTAAGTGACTTGCTCATTCAGGTTTTGATTGGGGGAACCAAACTTAGAACTACAGAACAGATTTCCATAGCAACTAGTAGATTTAACTCTCTTCTGTTGAAATATTATTAGTTTGTTCCAATGGACACTAGTTCAAACTGCCATATCCTTCCACCTCAGACTCTAGAAATAATTAACAGGAACTAACTCATAGTCTTAACCCTCTGTGCCAACTGCCAGACTAGGTTTTAAGGTCCATCCTGATACCCTGATGTTCCTGTCACTCTGGTTTTCACAAAAAAAAATGGCATCCTTTCACTTCTATGAGTCTAAAAGTGCCTAAGCAGGAGGCTTTTTATGTATTTGCATGTGCGCAATTTGACCTGAATCACCATGCAGGGAGTTTTGTAGCTGGAAAGATAAGGCTGTTAAGTGAATATTCAACACCTATCAGAGGCTCTTGTTGGTCCATTAGCAGTGATGCCAGCATGGAATGTTGGAGGTCCTGGGTCCCCTTCCCAAATGAGAGCTATTTCTTTTTTCAATTTTTTGCTTATGAGATTTTTCTGTGTGGCCTTTTTACTTACTGTTTTGTTCATTATTGGGAAAGTTTGCAGTCACCCTAATGTTATGGATATAAAGCTTTGTTTAAATTGGAGTGTTTTCAGATAATTGACAAGCCCTTAAAAAGGGTGAAGGGTGTCATATTTACATCTAGTGGGGTTTGGTTTTATTATGATGAATGCCTTAATAAAGCTTGTAAAGGTTGTAAAAAAATAAAAAGTCAGGGGCATTCACAACCATATAGCTAAAACACTTGCATGTATTTAAAGGGTAATTTGTATATTTTCCATGAGCTTCTGTCAGATGAGTTTTAAGATATTCCACACAGTGAAATCTTTGGTTTGCCAGAGTCTTTTTGATGTTTTTCACTTCTATGATTCTGACTTTCTAATGGAATACTGATGATTACAGGGATAAACTAGTGTGCTAGACCTTACAATTAAAACTTTATATCCCTCTGAAAATGTATTTTAATGCAACTCATGTTGTTCTATAAATGTTCTGATTAGTATGGATATTGGTTCTATGGTTCAGCTCATGGCTGACATGCCTTCTGTGCAGAATCTCCGTATCCAACCCTATGTCTGCATGTTTTTTTGCCAGGTGCTCTAGTTTCGTTCCACATCCCAATGGTAGGCTGTATGTTTAATTGATAATACTCCAAATAACCAGTAGATATGTGCTCCATATGTGATTGTGTGTCTGGGATTCATAGATGATTACTACACTGTGTTCTGCAAATTAGCATGGGTAGCAGTCATGCACAGGGTGTGTGTGACTTGAATAGACACTGGGTCAAATTCCAAAAAGTTACTTCAAGGCGTACATCAGGTGTACAACTTACGCTAACTTTTTCAAATTCAGAGGCAGCTCTACTATAGTGCCTTTTTCACAAAGAAGTGCCTCACCGTGGTTGTCTGTCTTTCTGATTGTGCTAAATGCTAATTAGGCAGCCTGGTTGACAGGCATACATTAATTAGCCATGTGCTGTCCTCACAGAACTGCTTGTGGTGAGCCACGTATGCAGCCAACTGGTTCAGAGAATTGCATGGTTGTGTAATGTAGCACAGACTATGTTCATCCATCGCAGTAAAGGTAATAACTGGGAGGTTTAGCATTCTGATAGTGTTAGAGAGAGAGTGTGTGTGTGTGGGTGTGTGTGTGTGTGTGTGTGTGTGTGTGTGTGTGTGTGTGTGTGTGTGTGTGTGTATGTGTCTGTGTAAGTGTATGTGAGGGGCTGCATATATGAGTATATGTCTGTGTATACAAACTTGTAACAAAAATAATAAACTCCGATATCAATACTGAGGAACAAGTGGAATGAATCACTTCCACACTTACACCACACTTATGCCAATGCACCTTTATTCCAAATTGTCAGAGTTAAGCGCTTTCATCAAAAGACTTCATCAGAAGTAACTCTTACAAATCCCATAAGCACTTATATACTAATTAAGCAACATTATCATCCAATCACCAATCATTGTTAATGAATCCATTAAAACAATTAAAAAATATTTAAAAATATTTAAAATATGAATATATACTTTTATAAACATTTAAAAAAATGACTAAAATAAAACATTTTACATATATATATATATATATATATATATATATATATTACACAAAAAGATAATATATATGTACTAAAGACTTTTAGAACATTCAGACTTCCAGTTGTCGCAGTTTTAAAACAGATGTAATAGTACAACTTTCATTTAGGCTTGGTGAGTTCATGGCATTCAATAATAATTGACATTTTAGTTCACATTTATTCAAATGATCTTCAATAATATAGCCCGTTTCATCCTTAATTATTTGTTCCATTAAAAATATGTGTTGAAACAAAACTAAATGTCTATAAAGGGCATTGGTGGTCCTTGCTCTTCTAATGTCACCCAGGTGCTCATAAATTCTTTCCTTTATCTTCCTACTAGTTTTTCCTACATAGAAAGCAAGACAAAACTGACAGCAAGCAATATACTTCACCCCTTTAGTTTCACAGTTGTAATGACCTAAGGCTTTATAAATGTTCCCATTAATATTAATCTCTTTATTAACTAATATATGGGGACATTGGGAACATCTCCCACATTTAAATACACCCCTTGGTTGTACATTACTACTAGATTTTAATCTTTCCAACATCTATTTAATGAACCTATATTTTCTAAAAACACTCAATGGCTTTTCACCTGCCAATCTATAAACTTCATTGTTGACTGTAAAAGTCACCCAATTTCTTTACAAAATTCTAATAATTTTATAACTATCCAGAGAAAAAGTGGAAATAAACAGCATGCTAGTATTGAAATTACCCGAAGTCCCAAACTTCACCCTCCTTATTTCTGTACTATTAATAGTTATAATTTCCATGTTCCCCATGTTCTCTACCTCATTTCCTAAAAGTTGTATGCCCCTTCATTTCTTTTTATCATGACTTCATTTTTAAAAAAATCATTGGGGTAACCTCTATTTCATACATTTCTATTACCCTATTAGAGTCATCCATAAATGTCTCCTTAGTTGAGACCATTTTTGCTAGTCTCATCAGCTGGCCCTTTACCACAGCTTTCTTCTGATGTCTAGGGTGCCAGCTGTTAAACTGGAGATACGTATTAGAGAAAATGGGTTTCCTATATATAGTCAATAAATATTCTCCATATCCTTTGATAACTCCACATCTAAGAATGAAATCTTATAAACATCATACTGATAGATTGGGTGAGGAATTCTGTAGTATTTTTTATATATTCAAGGAATTCCACCAATCTGTCTACCAAATCAACCCATAAAATAAATATACCATCTAAAAAACGTGTATAGTATGACCAAGAGTGAATATACTCACTATTAAATATATATTGTTTCGCACCAGGCCATAACTAAATTTGCAAAGACAGAGGCGCATGCTGCTCCCATTGCTACCCCTGTCCTTTGCTTGTAAAACTGACCCTCAAAAGCCAAAAAGTTATTCTTCAATACTAATTCCATTAAACTAGTGACTGTGTTAACTCTATCAGTACTTAAATCACCTATCTCTAATAATATATATTCAAACCATTCTAGCCCCAATTCATGCGGTATGACTGAATAAAGGTTGTTAGCATCCAAAGTCACCAATATGGAATTTTCCTCAAATTCTAATTCATTGATCCTTGACAAAAACTGCAATGAGTCCCTGCAAATTTGGGGGACCTTTTGTACAGACCCTTTTAATAATACATCTATAAACTTACTTATATAATGAGTTTTTGACCTATTGGAATCCACTATTGGTCTAAAAGGTCGATCCACCATGGATGTGTGTATTTTAGGAATACCAAAAATTCCAGCTATAACTGGTTTGGTATTCTCCATAAATTCAAACTCCTGCTGTGTGATTGTCTCCTGTAATAACATATCAAACAATATCATATCAATTCTAGCATTCACTATGTTAATTTCATTGTGAGAGAAGTATTCATATTCATTACCTAATAATAATGCATTCATTTTATAGGTTCATAGGTTCATAGGTTTATACTAGGCTATCTGCCCTAAGGCATTTATAAGCCTAGCCCAAATTTTTGTGGCTTACGCCACCCCTTATATGAAAAAATACTGTGCCCATTAGTTTGTTGTGCCTCTGTCCAGCAGTGACACAGATATGATTCCCGGGGTAAACCTACGATCTCCCATCCACAGGTCTAGATTTCTCTTGAACAGAGTCAGCGATGTGCTCTGCCTCACATGGACCGGGATTTTATTCCACAGCATAGGGAGTCTCTGAGTGATAATTCAGCAACACACCAACAGTCAGATTCCACCAATGCTCTTTATTCAACGATCTGGTACCTCGGCCATTCGCCTTCAAAGGATCACATTACAACTTTCAATATGAGCTCTTTATATATCATAACTAATTGATAAATTAACAATTAGTTTAATTGAGTATCAAAATTTAAAGTGATCTTTGCAACAAAATTAAATAAATCATGACAAATACTTATATTAGTTTATATAAACTGTTATCAAAAAACTTTTCTATTTTATTCTATAATTTTATAATTTTTCTTCCTTTTATAATCAATGAAATACAAATCTTAAATAATTTTTAGGTCGAAATGAATAAATAATAACATATTATTATAGTCAATATAAACTATTTTCAACCAAATAATTCACTTTCAGTAGATCAACAAGCACATGTAAATTCATTGGAATAAATGTACAAAAATTATACCAAAACATAATTATATACAGAATACAATAGTTATTGTCCTATATAAATTTCCTATCATAACAAATTATATCCATATTAATGAATACGAAATAATAGCATAATGTATCTGTTTATTATTCCCAAAGTTACTAAAATTAAATAACAATATGAATAATATGTGCAAAATTGCTCTGCCAAAGTATAATTAAAGACCCAACTCCTGATTGAGACCAAATGGTTTCAAAGTTTTATATTTCATTATCATCCTTTTTTTCCAATTCTAAAAGTTTAGCTACTATATCATCTCCCTTGCGAATAAAAGGTTTCCCCAGTACACTAAATCTTAGACTATTACTGCAACCATCATGAACGTCCAAAAAATGCTTAGCAACAGGACTTGTGACATTCAAGTTTCTTATATCCTTAAGATGTTCTAGGATCCTAGTTTTGATCATCCTTTTAGTTTGTCCTACATACCAAATGTCCCTACATGAACAGCCTATTATGTATACTACACTAGTAGATTTGCAATTGAAAAAATGTTTAGAAGTATGATATATATTATTAATAGTATCAATATTGATTGCTCTATTACATATACTGCATGAACCACAAGCAAAAGTGCCCACCCTCACAGGGGTAGATATAATATGCTTTACAAAATTATTATTCAAGATTTCTCTTAAATTCTCTGAGTGATAAATCTATCCCTCCAGCACGTCCTATTTATAGCCGTGCTAAGGTTTAAGTCGCTTGCTCTAGTGGTTTTGGTGGATTTGGATTTTTTGAGGTGGAGCATGTCCATTAATTCCGGGTTGGACATGGCCTTGTATGTCAGGCACATGTCACCTCTGAGCAGACGGTATGCGACTGAATAGAGCTGGAGTTTCTTCAATCTGGCAGCATATGACAGATTTTGGAGTCCCTTTATCCTTTTGGTGAGGAACTTTTGGGGTCTCTCCAATTGCTGCAGATGTCGGGTGAGATACATCCCGAATGGGGCATTGTACTCGATCATTGGTCTGATAAGTGAAGAGTACAGGGGAACAATGACCTCACTAGATCTGGATGTGAATCCCTTCATGATCAGGTGGGCAATGTAGAAGGTCTTTCTAACCACTTTAGCAATGTGAGTGTCAAAGAAAGGCCACTGTCAACCTGGGTCCCCAGGTCCCTGATAACCTCTTCTGTGCTTAGTGGATTGCCACCTATATGGTAGCTTGGGGTTACCTTGTTTTTCCCGAAGGGTATGACTATACATTTTTGGCGTTTAACTTCAGGCCATGGCTCTGGCACCAGCTATCTGTTTCCGTGAGTCCCTTCTGAAGGATATCCATGTCCGATGCACTTTCCACTATGGCGCCCAGTTTGCAGTCGTCTGCAAACTTTGTCAGCCAAAGTCCTCCCATGTTGGCCTGTACTTCTGAGAAGTAGATGCCAAACAATAGGGGCCAAGGACCGAGCCCTGTGGGACACCACTTGTGACCGGCTTGGAGTCTGACACAGCGCCAGCAACTCTAACCCTGTGGGTTCTGTCCTTAAGCCAGTTTGCAACCCATCTTGTGACATATGGGTTTACATTTAAGCTGGTAAGTTTTTCTACAATACCCGAGTGGGGTATTGTGTCGAAAGCCTTTGCAAGGTCAAGGTAGGCTGTATGGACTGCCTTTCCCTCATCAATGGCCTTGGTGACTGTTTCAAGAAGTCGACCAAGTTCAAAAGGCATGATCTTCCCTTGACAAAGCCAAACTCGGTCGGGTCCAATGTCTGCAAGTCCCCTATATCTTTGTTTATGAGCTCCATTATGATCCTCTCCATAGCTTTGCAGACTAGACTTGTTAAGCTTATGGGGCGGTAATTACCAGGGTCCGTGAGGCGCCGCCTTTGTGGAGTGGGACCACAGTTGCCGTCGCCTCTCCTTGGGCACGTATCCTGTGGTAAGGCTGAGATTAAACAGCTGCCTTATGTGTGGGTTTAATTCCTCATTTAGCTCGTGTAGCACACAGCCGGGGACACCATCCGGTCCCATTGATGCTGTGTTTTTAGCTTTAGAGAGAGCAGCTTTCACCTGCGCATTTGAGATGTCCGGGAGGCTACACTCGGCTGGGATAGTTATCTCTCCTTTAGGGGAGAGGGGTGAAGTTTGCACTGAACCTGTCTGCCAGTATGTTGGCAATGTCTGTGGGTTCAGTGATTTTTGTATCATTTTGGACTAATTCTGAGCATATCTGGGAGTTTCCACCCAGGTTCCTAACATAGCTGAAAAAGGCCTTATGATTGTCCTTTGAATCCATGGCAATTTTTCTCTCAAAATTGGCCTTAGTTGATTTTATGAGTGCTCGTATTTTTTACTAATAATGATCAGGGTGACTTCCCTTTTATGGATTTTGTTCTATCATGTAATAGCTTTCTCCTCTTATTGTAAAGTTTGTTAATGGCTGGGGTCCACCAGACTGGACGTTTGCCCTTTGTGGAAAGAGTCTTGGTTTTATTTGGGATTGCCTGATCCATGCAGTCCTGGAGGTGTTCATAGAAGGCATTTGTAAGGGCTTCCGCAGCTTGGGTTGTGGTTTCCTCTGGCTCAGGGGCCTTGAAGGATACCACACCAGTCTTGAGTAGTGTGAAGTTTGCTTTAGAGAAGTTCTTCACTATGGTCTTTTTTGTTTGGGGTGGGGGCGGGATGTGGATTTCCAGTGAGATTAGTTTATGATCAGATCTCACCAATGAGGGATATACTTCCGGTGTGGAGCATTTTGTCCCCATGTTTGTGACAATGAGATCTAGTATATTTTCTCCACTTGTGGGAACAGTGACTAGCTGTTCCATGGCATTTGAATTTATGAACTCCAGGAACCGTTGGGCTAGAAAGTTAGGGCTTGAGTAATGTTCCCAGTCTATATTCGGGTAGTTGAAGTCACCCAATATGATGGTGTTTGGAGATACATTTATACCCTCCAGTGTCTTCAGGAAGGCTGTGTGGGGTTCCTGAGTTTGAGAGGGTGGCCTGTAGCATGCTACAATTTGTAGAGCAGTTTTGCCTATGGTTAGTTGCACCTGGATGGTTTCCGAAGCTTCGTGCGTTGCCACCAACCTGGAGGTGTGGGTATCCTTTATGAATATGGATACACCCCCTCCTTTTTGGTGTGGTCCAGTTTTTGGGGCCGTAACGCATGATATGAGGTAAAACCTAATAGTGCCGGGGTGCTCTCAGGAGCCTTGAACCAGGTTTCAGTTACAGCACAGACATCGATGTTCTCCATACTGAGAAGGGCCTCGAGTGCGTGCATTTTGAGATTTAGACTTCTGGCATTGAGCAGCATTACCCTCAGTTTCTTCCCATTTTTGTTTTCTAGGGTGGTAGGTTTAGAATTTGAGCCTTGCCTAAAAATGGCACTGTGGGGGTGGCAAGAGCCTTAGCCAATATCCGGAATCCCAGGGGTGACAGGTGCAAGCCGTCCCTTGCGAAGCAGCGTGGCTTGTCAAGCATGTCATCCCAGGCAGACAGACACTGGATCCCCTTTGAATGACACCAGACATTAAGCCAATTGTTAAAGCTGATCATCTTGTCTCTATATTGTGGCATCATTCTTGGTAAAGGAAGGATACTGCTCAGGGTTAGGGTCATACCTGCCTGGGCTACATAATCAGAGAGCTCCTCTATGTCTCTTTTCATGTAGTCCAGGGAGGTACGTCTCAGGTCGTTCACACCAGCATGGACAATGACTGTGTCATATTTGTACTTGCCGTGGAGTGACCCGAGTGCTTGTGTTATGTGGCGGATTCTAGCCCGATAGGCAGCTTACTGTGACCCTCTCCTTGTTCAGCCTGGTGAGTGGGACGTCAGTGTGTCTGACTATGGAGTCACCTATGACAAGTATGTTTGGTGTTGTATTTGGCCTTAAGGGCTGTGACTGCTTTGCACACTGCTTTTGTGGTTTATGTGTTGCTTGTGGGGTGTCTTGAGGTAGCAGTTGTTTGGGTGTCTGCTTTGGAGGCCTCTGCTGTTTAGGTATATTTTTACTCAGAGCCTCCGAGTATGTCTTTGTGTGTTTATGTGTTTGATTCAGTGGAGTGGTAGCATTATGTGAGGCTGGTTTTGTGGTGTGTGTATTTTATTGCTATAATCATGGCTGTCCATTATAACAAGCCTGCCCCCTTTATCTGCCTTCATGACCCTAATTTTTGGGTCTTCACACATCTCTATTAATATTTTATATTCATTTTTTGTTAAATTGTAATATTTATGCTTAGCTGGTTTTGCGAGCAGGCTTCTAAATTCCCTTAACACATTTTTTTTCAAAAATACTGATAGTATTATTTAAAGGGGGATTAAAAATGGTAGCTTTCCTTAAACCAGCTCCATTTTCGCACACTGCATTATTATTATTATTATTGATAGCGACATTATTACCAGTATTGAACCACACAGATAAATTCAGTTTACGGGTATATAACTTTAAATCAATCACGCTAATGGCTAGGTGTGCTCATCTAGCCAGAATAAAGCTTAAACCATTTGCCAATACATCAGCATGAAACTGAAATGTATTTATCCATAAAATTGTATAACACAAAATCCCCCGCTATATGACTCACAGTCCTTGGGCCCAAATTTACTTTGTCCATTTCAGTCACCTCCATTGAATCCTGTTGTTCTTCCCAGGAAATTGCTTGGGTCAGGCTCCCTGTTGAGCATAATTGTCCTCGTTGACTATTTTCTGCCCTTGCTGCTGTTTCTGCTTTAAATTGATCCTCTCGGACCTCCGAACACCGCCGACTTCTAAAGGGGTGGATGCAGTTTCAGCATTATTTATAACTTTCTTTACAGCTCCTTCCTGATTATTTTGGATTGGTTGAGTTCCTCCTTGATTCTTCCTATTCATTGGTGGATCAGGATAGACATGCCCTTTACTATACTCTCCTATATCTCTCTGGAACTTATTCATTTTCTGTTGTAATATTTCATTACAAATAGAATCAACCTTAGAGAAGATATTGTTATAATTAGTAGAATAATATTCAAAAATTACATCTTTATTAAGATCTAAGTTTAGTTTGTCCATTTCCAGGGATAGTTGCCAATCCGAATATCATATGTTTGACCATGCTTCTCAGCATGTCCAAGCCAGCCCGGTTGAAAATATCTATAAGTTCATCATACAAAACAATTCCTTTTTGGACATTGTTTGGAAATTTCCACATATGGAGACCCCTTTGAACAATACCAGCAGAAATATTTTTGACGAGATAACTATTTTCTAGCTCCAATCTTTTAAAAACAATCAGTTTGTTCTCAAAATGAACTAGTTGATCTTTTACAGAATAAGTAGCAGCCTCTTCCCTTAATTCCCTAGGGTCCACTGCAGTACTATTGAAGTCAAACTTATTGGTCTTCCAAACCTGGAAATTCCATTGTCCATTATTAGACCTCTCCGTAGGGCAAACATTTGGCAACCTATGGGAGGATGGTAAACTCATGCACCCACTATTAGCCACGACATCCTGAAACAGCTACTGAGAAGCTGGAGTCCTGGAATTAACTAGTTGTTGGCGCACTAAGTGTAGCAAAGTAGTTAAATCACCTCCTTGAGAATGATTCAAACTATTAGGGCATCCATTATCCAGCCCCTTGCCTGTTGCTGCTACACCAGATGCCATAACACATACAAAAATGTAACAAAAAATAATAAATTCAGATGTCAATACTGAGGAGCAACTGGAATGAATCACTTCCACACTTACACCACACGTATGCCAACGTACCTTTATTCCAAATTGTCAGAGTTAATTGCTTTCGTCAAAATACTTCATTGTAACTGACTCTTACAAATCCCATAAGCACTTATATACTAATCAAGAAACATCATCAACCAATCACCAATCATTGTTTTAATAAATCCATTAAAACAATTAGAAAATATTAAGAATATATACTTTTATAAACATTTAAAAAATGACTAAAATAAAATATTTTATATATATATATATATATATATATATATATATATATATATATATATATATACACACACATATATATATATATATATATATATATATATATATATATATATATAAAAAATACACAAAAAATAATATATATGTACTAAAGACTTTTAGAACATTTAGACTTCCAATTGTCACAGTTTTAAAACAGATGTAATAGTACAACTTTCATTTAGACCTGGTAGGTTCATGGAATTCAATAATAATTGCCATTTTAGTTCACATTTATTCAAATAATCTTCAATAATATAGCCCCATTCATCCTTAATTATTTGTTCCATTATAAAAAACTTAAAAATTTGTGTTGGAAACAAAACTAAATGTTTATAAAGGGCATTGGTGTTCCTTGAAAATCTATTTCTGAGAGATATAATGACAGGAAATTTAAATGGTGTTACAAATGTGGCAGCTGTAATCATTGTAAATGAATATTGAAGGGGGATAGATTTTATGTAATGGGTAGCACCTTTAAAGGCAAATTTAACTGTGAAAGTTGTGGATTAGTGTATATAGCACTATGTCAATCCTGCCACTGTCTTTACATTGGGAAGATAGACGGCAAGCTACATGAGCAAATCTATGAGCACATATATGAAATACAAAAAGGAAAAAGCACTAACGCCCTATATAGACACATTAAAGTGCACCTAGGGCATTTTTTTTAAATTTAGTGTTTTGGAGAAGGTCAGTCCTAATCTGTGGCAGATGTGGCTTGAAAAACAGGAGCTATTTTGGCAATTATGCTATAATTCTTATAACTGGCCAGAATTGAACTATCACATTACCATTGCTCCATTACTGAAACTGACGGTGTTAAAGAGATGAGATAAATTTTGTTCATTGATATTTTTTGGATGAAAATAAATTGATTGGTGTATTTTATTACTGTTTATATATATATATATATATATATATATATATATATATATATATATATATTTTGTATAATTATGTAATATTTGATAAGGGGTTATGTTACTTTAAGTTTTAATTATGACTTTTGTTGTATGCATTTATCATATGATGTTTTATCACATGACATTATTTATTATTTAAACAATGTTCTTTTTACGTGGATTTATCTGATGAAGTTTTGTATTTACAGAATGAAAATGCTTATCTTTTTTGTATTATTTATTGATTAAAATTGTGTTTTACACTTGGAGGTCTTCTGTGCCATTTTGGAGTTACGTGTGGAATTCAATTTTTTTTTTAATTTTGTGCTTGAATGCTATAACTTTATTATGTCTGTTAAGTTCTCATTCTGACAATCTGATGTGTTGTTTTCATATTTGTGCTTGAATGTTATGACTTTATTATGTCTGCTTGTCTGTTAACCATATTTATCTGGAGCTTTTCTCCCTGGCCTCCACTGAAAATGGATATCTCATAACCCAGTTGAACTTTATTGTAAACAAATGCCAAATAAATACCATATGTGCCCCAGCAGCGATGGAGTATTTAAGATGCTGGATTCTAGCCTAATCCTCAAAGAACTGGAGGTAGTTAGCAGAAAAGAGCTTCTTTAAGGAGAATGCCACATTGTATTTTATGATATTTGGAAGTCCTAGGCAGCCAGTATAAGTATGCGAGAAGAATATCTTGGATAGAATCTTATGCCAAGTACTAGAGACAGGAATTAGAATGTGCCTTAAAAATATAGTAAAGTTTAGGACAAAAAGTTAATGGCAGTAGCTCTGCCTAGTAACAGAAGATGGAAGTTATTCCAGATGTGTACCAAGACAAACAGATCAGACAATACTTTTGGTGTATTAGTGGTAACTGAAGCAATAGAGGTATGTACTTTCATGCCTAAGTACTTTGATGCAGTGCACAACTATGTTGCAAATGAGACTGTTTATTTTTTATTGCAAGGGCTAATGGATTAACTGGAAAAACTTATTTTGGCAATATTAGCTTTTAAACACAGTATTTGAAACTGACAAAAATATTTTGCAAATAGTATCTACCTTTGAAAGGATCTCTTGATAAAATTTGGCAGTAATTCAAACGCATCAGGATTTTTCCTTCCTTGTTAATTTTCTGTCTAGAAATCTTGGTGGTGGAGGTGAACCTACTTTAAAATGGATCAATAGCTAATAAAAAAAATCAGTGGGTATAATGGGCAACTTTCCTAGTTTATCACTTAAATTCAAAAGTGTCAGAGATTTTATTTTATTTTTATTTATTTAACATTTGTTTACCAGGAAAGTCCAACTGGACACAGGTCCTTTTTCAGCAGTGGCCTGGGGAGTAAAGCTCCATGAGTAACAGTACATTTTCATGTGCACATTACAATAATCAATAAAGTATAAAGTAAACAAAATGTAGTATACATGACATACAAATTTGTCACATCTTGACAAGAAAACCTGGGCTTTGAACATAGCTAGAACTATTTGTAGGTATGACTTATGTCAAGATATAAGCTTAAGACAGGTCAGTAGGAACAAAGGATTAAACACTGGGAAGAACTTGGATATGTTTTGGGTATACCGTGATGTATCAGAGCACTCATGAGGGGTTAGTACAGGAACATAGCCACTTAATTTTTAGATAAGCTTTAAGTGATGGCTTAAAGTGGTTAGTGGATGAGATTGAGAGAATGGAGTTAGGAAGGGAGTTCCATATACAAGATATATAGTTGGAAAATAAAGATTCTCCTGCAGTGTTGTAGAAGAACCTGCCAAGATTTGTAATAATAGTTTACAATAAAGTACTTTGATTGTTTTGATATAAGCTGGTGGCAAACCATGTATCTCTAGGATCCGCCATATAAAAGACCAAGAAACTTGTTGAACACTTTTTAAAATCAAAAACATTGCAGTAGAGGGAGAAGGGGTTTTATTCTCATGCAGTAGTAGTGTCAAAGTCAAAGTAAATGTTATTGTCGATCAGATATACACAGCAGTGCAAACTGAACAAAATTACGTTGCTTTGGTCCCAGTGCAAGACCTAACAATGAACACATAGTATGAGTGACAGTAAGACTAATGCACATACAGTAATACTTAAAATATTAACAACACAATAAATTACCACAATTGGACAGGAAGACATTATACAATATTATACTAGTAGGTATTGCAAAGACTATGACTTTACATTATGATTGCTTAGATATTGTACTTCAACTGTAGTATAATATATTCTGATGTTCATATTGCACATGTGTGGAGTGGTGACTCACTCTTGACTATTGCACATTCAGGAAGTAATAACATAAGAAATCAGGCTAACTGTACCAGCTGCTGAAGCAATTTTCCACAGTGATTGCTACAGATGATACTTCACAGTAAGTGGCATATTGATTGGAAAATTTGCTGTCATGCCTAGGATTTGAGTTCTGCAGCCTTATGGATAGAGGGAAGAAGCTCCTGTTCAGTCTAGATGTTTTGTAGCATAAGCCTGCCCAAGGAAAGGCAGAAGTACATACCATGGTCTGTGTGAGTGGGATCGTTGAATATCTTCCTATCCCTTCCCACACACTGAGTCTCATGCAGATCATCCATGGATGAGAGCAAGGAACCAATGACTTTCTCCACTGTCCTCACTACCCTCAGGAGAGCCTTGCAGTTAGTTGCTTTGCAGTTGTCATACCAAACTATGATGTAATTTGAGAGGATACTTTCAATGGTCCCCCTGTAGAAGGCTTTGAGAATAGACTGACACAGGTTTGCCTTCCTCAGTTTTGGTAGGAAGTGCAGACGTTGTTGTGCCTTCTTCACTATGTGGCTAATATGAGTCAAGCACTCATGTATGATCAGTACTTGATGAGCCTTTACCAAATCCCACCTGGGCCACATGTATCAGAGAAAACAATAAGGAGCTCAAGTGGCCTGTAAATATCTTAGCATAAAGTTTCGCCTCTGTATTAACTAAATATATTGGCCTATAATTATCTACTTTTGAGGGCTGTTTCCTTGGCTTAAGCAAGACTACCATTCTGGATTCCTGAATAAATGGAAGAATGTAGTAATCTGGGTGGTTGATGTAATATTTCTTGTATAGCACAAATGAAATTAAATGTCAAGCCATCTGGCCCAGGAGCCCTACTTCTAGATGTAGCTTTAAAGGCTGTCTTCAACTCATTCTCATTAACAGGGTGAGAGAGGGCCTTGGAAGCACTTTTATCTAGTTTAGGAATATCTAAGCCTAAAAGAAACTGAGGTACCAGCTTCTAGGAAGTGGATTGATTAGTCCTGTGTCATCATAAAGCCAAGAGTAAATGGACCTATGGCTATCTGCAGTAGCTGAAGGAGAGGTCACTAGTAACGCATTGATTTTCAAAGCTGGAATGCTTGTTTAACATCTTTATTGCCTAAGACAAAAAAGCTAACATTTTAACAGTTGTTCATATGTGTTTACTAGGCTAATGACCACAAGGGCCTTTTTAAGCCTAGCCGTGCATCCCAAATCTCTGACAAGTTTTGGTACCCTTGATAAGTGTAAGCAGGGGCTTGGCAGAAGAAACATTTACAAGCAGGGGCCTGAGAGATGAACCATTTACAAGCTGTCTGTGCCAAACTGTGAGAGTAAAGAACAGGTTAAAATGGATTTCTGTGGATTTTTCTGAAAATGTGAAATAAATGTTCTGCATTTCAGTTTGTAGAGTACACTCAGCTTGAACTCAGTTACCTAACTTTGCAAAACATATAGCTTGGCATTCATTGTTAATAAGAATCAGAAGTAAAATATTTTATTTCTTATAAACTATGCAGCTTTGTAAAATTATCTACAAGCAGTTCAAGATGAACTCTTGTATGCAGCTGTGTCTCATCAACATGATACGCAAAGATAGGCCAAGGACGAAAGGAGTTATTCTTCAGGAACAGAATGTTGAAAATATGGAAAACAAACTGTCAGCAGACCAGCTTGAAAGGAAAGACTTATTATTCTGGCAAATTCTCTAAACTGCTGATGCAGGCAGAAAAGACACTATAAAAATTGGGACTTTTTCTTTTGTATCAGATACTTTGATTATTCTGTTCTTGCAGACCTAAAACTGTAAGCTGAAGTACATTTTTGATGTATATACCTTTCATTGTTAAGCTAGATGTAAACCTCCTGTGCAGTAAATGAATGTTGTAACAGCAGAACTGTCTCAGTGTCTTCATTGAGTAAAGGTACAGACTACCTGAATAGTGTAGTATAACTTTAACAGTGGCGAGACCAGTCTAGTCCAAACAACCAGGGGGGGTGACCTGAAGAGGTGCCTCTCACAGTGTGACATTCCAGAGCAGACCTTCTTAGAATCGATTCTTCTCTTCCTAAACGTTGTCCATTGACTGGAGGACAAACACTGCAGTGCAGTACAGGGCAGTACGGTAATTTTTTTCTTCAGACAGTTGGTGACCCACGAGGTGTGAAAATAATACTGCCAAAATGTTCATATCACCAGCATCTAGTGAAAGACAGCAGAGAATTCTCCCACAACTGATCTTCATGTCAAGATTGGCCACCTTATCCTGAACATTTGTGGTAAATATTTTCTTCTCTTTTTCTTTTAACAATGTATGCAATTCATGAAAATGCCAAGAAGCACACTCAGTCTTTTACTTTTGTTGTGTCTAAACCATATGTAAATGTGTGGAATTATATAAACACATGGTATGATCAGCATGTTAGCCCCTGTAAGTCTTTACTGGGTAAAACTGAGAATCCAGCATTATGTAAGTGGATCTCTACCTTTGATTGGTATGTACGTAAGGCAAAAGTGTGACAAAATGTGCTATTTGCAATGATTTAAATGTTGCTTTTTGTATGCCTTGTCATAAATGTATTGTACAAAACCTGGAACACAACCAGGATAAAGTAATGCCTAAAGCACAGACAATGGTTCCTGTTTCTATATATATCTTGGTGCAAAAGATTTGTTAGGGGTTGATGCAGATGTCAAAGTTTGTACTTTACAGTCTGATTTGCAGGAGTTTAAAGATTGGATTGGTAAAGTTAGCAACCAGAAGGATCTTGACCTCATGGGTCATTTTCAGACTTACTGTGATAAATGGAATGTGTCTGGTAAACTGCATGCTGACACCGCTGAATGTACAAAAAAATTTTCTCAGTTTTTGAAAGTCTCACAGACTAAAGTTAAGACCTTTACACAAACTGTTATTGAACAAGGCAGTAAAGCTATTGGTATGATAGAAGGGTTAATGAGTAAAATTGTCCGTTTACAAAAAAATATGACAAGCAGCTGGCTGATGCACATCATGACGCAACTGTTGCTAGGGAGGAAATAAACACATTACGAGCTCAGTTAGACACATGAATCTGAGGCTGCTAGAGCAACAGACTTGGCTAATCAAGACCTTTTAAAATTACAAGCCCTGCTAGAGGAATGTCAGTCTAAAGCATTAGAAACTACTGTTACAAGTCCTATCATAGCCTCAGCAGGCTTTTCTGCTGAAGTTTATCATCAGTCTAGGATGTTAGAAACTCTCCCTAAGTGGGATGAACAGAAGGGTATTTTTAATAACATGATTACGTTTGAAGCTTAGGTTCTTAAAACTGTAGGCACTGTATGGAATGATACACTTGAACACTTGAACGTTGTTTCCGGAATTTTATTCCACAACATTTTATGGCTTATATTCAGCAAAAGTAGTATCCAATACAAACTAAACACATAGGAATGACAGCAGTATTGTTAGCATACACTAGGAGGCAATCTCTCACACCAACACTTTTAGATCAGTTTCAATTTCAAATGACAGTTTGTGACTCTTTAGAAGAACAAGCAGAACATTATCAGCTGAGAACAAGCAGAACATTATCAGCTGGCATATATGCTAGTCAATGGCAGTGATGAAAAAGATATGAAAGATGTCAATTTTCAAAAAGCTGTTATGCGCTCCTTTTTGGACCATTTGGAGGGTGTCCCGGGGGATATTAAACTTATTTATGAGGAATCTTCAAACATATTCACAGAGTTAGTAGATAAATTGCTGTGAGCACGTATTATGTGTAAAAATAATGCTATTCATAAGCAAAAGATTTACACTCCCCGTTCTGCACCCGTTGTTAGTGAAGTAAGGGGAAGGGGGCATGGGAGATGGATTAATCAGGGATAGCAAGTCCCACAGCAGGTAGCAGGACAACCACATCAAAGGCAAATTATACAGGGGCAACAACGGGGAGCTTCAGCTCCCCCAGCCTCAGTTAAATTCTCAAGTTACTCAATCTATAGAGGGTCCTCAAAAGAGACAGCCTATTTGTTATTCCTGTAAACAGGTAGGTCATACTAAAAATTATTATAAATATTATCGCAGATGGCGCCAGGAACAAGAGTCAAAGGGTAAGTTTCTTACCGTGAAAATTTTTGATAAGCCACGTGTACCACGACAGCAACAGGTAATGCAGCCAAAGGTGCAAACACAGCAGTACACTTCACAGCAGTATGTGACAGAGGGTAATAGGGGACTACAGCAACAACCCCTATATACCACAAACACTCAACAGTCAGTATTCCCAGTACAGCAAAGGGATGGTGTGAAACCTAGTGTGAATGTACAAGATAATATTGTAAGCACACAGGATACAACTGTCCCTTCTGACTTTATTCCTGATGGTCCAGTAAATCCTAAGTATCAGCAGAAAATAGCCTTACATCATGAACTTAATCGATCTTCTTATGTTGACTGTGAAGAGGTGGCGGAAATACTGCAATTATGTCCTTTGCAGTCCAATACCACTGATGATTTGGGGTGGGAAGTAGATCTACTATAGGGGTGTGACCCCCCCCTAACCACGTCTCTTTCTTGACTAACTTCAAGAAAGGGAAAGATGGATGACCACTTATCAACATTTGGGTAGAGGCGAACCTGTGGGAAGATGATGTTCTAGATACAGGAGAGGCCGTCTCAGTAACAGGTAGGCATTTGCCTCCTGACTTGTCTAAATGTACACGTATTTCAGGTTTTAATGGCTCTGGATGTCTAGCCATAGGTAGTAAACCTGTACAAGTACAATTCTCCCATCAAGGGGAACCAGTGAAAGGGGTATTTGTGATGCATAATTCTTGCACATCCACAATCTTGGGAATGGATATATTGTCCAAAATGGGACTTGTCATAGACCTTCCTAATGGTATTATATGGCAAGGACAAGGTCCCATGTTATGTATGACTGAGGCAATACATGTATCAAACAGTTCTGAAAAGGGCCGTACTGTCAGCCCTACTGAAAATGAAGTATGGTTAAAAGTAAAACAACAGTTCCCTACGTTGTGGTCTCAAGGGCCCACAGACTGCGGGAAGGTACAGGAATAAATCCACAAAAATGAGTGTAGAGGAGGCAGACCACTTCTTAAAACCACCAAGCACGTTTTTATTTAATAAACAATAAAATATATAAGCACTTTCGTCTCAATATTCCAGAATTACTTATTTAATTATATTATATTAAATGGATTGGTTTTATTATATTGTTTAAATTTTTTTTAAATATCCATGATATATAATATATTTTTGAACTTGAATACTGCTGCTATCTGACTTTGTTTTAGGACATACTGTTGCTTTAAACTTTTTAAGTCTGTTTCAGGATATGATGTCATCCTTACAGGGTGTAAAACAAACTGGGCTGTTTTAAAATTTGTATCTGATGAAGTCTGTGTAATTTTGGAATATTGAGATGAAAGCGCTTATATATTTTATTGTTTATTAAATAAAAAATGTGCTTGGTGGTTTTAAGAAGTGGTCTGCCTCCTCTACACTCATTTTTGTGGATTTATTCGTTGAATTTGTTTTGAATTCTTTCGGGAAGCTACAGGAAGCAGTTTCTGTAGGTAGTGATGAAGAATTTATTCCACCATTTCAAAAAAAGTATCCGATCTCAAAGGAAGCAGAGACAGACATGCAAAATTGCATACGATGATGGCTTGATGTGGGAATAATTCAAATGGGAAATAGCCCTACAAATTCACCCATATGGCCAGTTAAAAAGAAAGATGGCACTTACCGATTGGTTATTGATTTACGAAAAGTGAACCAATTCATGACTTCCCAGGCTCATCTTATTCCAGGCATCCCAGATCTAGCAGCAAGAATAATACCACAAAGTCAGTAGTTTATGGTCATAGACTTAGCTAATGGTTTCTTTGCAGTACCACTGCAGGAAAAAGATTGGCAAAGGTTTGCCTTTACATTTCAAAATGAACAGTATATCATGACGCGGTTACCAGAGGGATTTCAAAACAGTCCGGTTATATTTCACCAAATAGTTGGATGAATACTACAAGGTCCAGAATCTGATGATTCTGTTTTGCATTACATCGATGACATACTAATACAGTCTGAAACAAAAGAACAGCATTTAGCTAAAGTGACACAGGTCCTTCAAACACTGCAGGAGGGAGGGTTTAAGGTTAAAAGTGAAAAGGTACAATTCATGTCACCTGAAGTAAAATTTCTAGGTACTATTTTATGTCCCTCTGGGCATACTCCTTGTTCAGAGAGGGTGCAAGGAATCTTGCAAATGGATAAACCGGTTACCATTCCGGATTTGCACGAATTTCTGGGTATCATGAATTACAATCGGGAATTTATAGAGGATTATGCCAGCATGGCAGCTCCTCTGTATGACATGCTTTCTAGCCAGAAAGAATTACCCTTTCTGGAGTGGGGGCCAAAGGCAAATACAGCTTTTTATGATTTAAAGGCAGCATTAGCCAAGGATACAGAATTAGTAGTTCCAAGTCTAACACGTCCCTTTGTGTTACAGGCAGCAGCTGGATCCAACACACTCTCTGTTGTGCTTTTACAGGAGTGGCCTCAGGGCTCTGATACTAGAATGGAAAATACTTTACACCCCATTACATTTTTTAGTAGGAAGATGACACATGTTGAGAGGGGATACCACCTGTGCATTCAGCAACCTTTGGCCATTTATTGGGGTTTAAGACAAACTGAATACCTAACAGCTTTCTCTAAAGACATTATAGTACAGACACCACATTATGCCATACAGGCTTTGGTAAATGAGACTCAGCTAAATAAACTGATTGATGATGTCAGTCAAGCAGTGTTTGCAAAATGGTTGGCATTATTTAGTGTCAAGCAAGTTACAATAAAGGCAGGAGATAAGTATTACTTATCTAACTTCATGGGATATGAAGGAAAATGACACAAATGCATTAGGCACATTTCAAATCCAGAAAAGCCTATTCTGTCTCCTGATTTTCAGGAAGACAGGCCATCCATCTTTGTTGATGGTGCTCGATTTTGAGACAATGGACGATATTGGACTGGATTTGCAGTAGTACCAGAAAACCCTTCTATGGGACAGCCGACTCTGATTCAGTTGCCGGGACATATGTCTGCTCAGCGAGCTGAACTGGAAGCAGTTCTTTATGTGTTACAGCATTTTCCACTTGCCAATATTTTTTCAGACAGTGCATACATAGTTAATACTCTGTGGCTGCATATGTCTGCATGGGCAAGGAGAGGATTTGTTGATAACATGGGAAAACCACTCAAGCACACTTCTGTGTTACAGACTATTTGGAATTTGGTTTGTAGTCAATCCTTTGTTGGTTGCTACAGTATCTTAAAAGTAAAAGCTCATCAGAAAGCTACAAATGAAAATTTTCAGTTAAATAACTATGCTGATCAGATGGCAAAAAAGGCAGCAAAAGAAAAAATGCAATTGTATCCTTCAGAACACCTTTCTAGTGTACCAGATAAAACCACTGCAGTACATGCCATACAGATATTTTCAGTTCAGAATTTGCAACATGATTTGCTGTAGATCCAAACTAAGTTTGGACTGCATAAACAGTTAGAAAAATGTACTCTCGTAGGAGAAAATCCAGGGCAATATTATGCAAAATGTTTTGAAGATGGTTCTAGTCTTCCTTATATACTGTACCAACAGGCATGACAGTTAGTGAAATTTAATCATCAGGTATTGGGGCATTTGGGTACACAAAAGTTATGGTCCATTGTAAAGAACAAGTACTGGCATCCAAAGTTAAAGAAAATCTGCGATTTAATGCATGCTGAATGCTTAATATGCTTATAGGTTAATGCTCAATTGAAAGAAAACGCAGTTACTAAGGGTAACTCTAGCGGATGGACCTTGGTATGCCATCCAAATTAACTTTGCAGGCCCATTACCCCTAGCTAAAGTTGGGTACAGGTACCTTCTAGTGGTAGTTGATGTTTTTTCAAAATGGGTAGAAGCAATTCCTACAAAAACAATGACAGCGAAGGCTACAGCAGAAGCCTTATGGAAAAACATTTTTTGTCAATTGGGATGACCACGAGTTATCGAATCTGATAACGGACCACAATTTGTCAGTAAACTGATGAAAGCTTTGTGTGATTTGCTTGGTATCCAGCAACAATTTCATATTCCTTACCATCCCCAGTCTAATGGGATAGCTGAAAGAATTAACAGGACTCTTAAGGAACGCCTTAAGAAAGCCTGCTTGAAAAAGGGCATAAATTGGGTAAAACATTTGCCTGGAATCTTGCTTGGTGTCAGAGCAACTCCACACAGTAAAAGAGGGATCTCACCTTTTGAAGTCATGCCAGGTAGAAAAATGCCTGTACAATTGCCATTTGATCTTACTGTTTGTACAAACAGACCATTATTAGAAATTGCACGGCATCAACAATGGTTAAAAGATATTTCTAAATTGTGTCAAAGCCTATCAGAAATGCAAGCATTCAAATTATGGTCAAAGGATCCTGTTATGCCAGAAGAAAACCTTCCCTCTGGGACACAGGCATTGATCAAGATGTTCCAGACGGATGGTCCGTGGGATAGTAATTGGCAAGGACCTTTTGAAATAATTGCTCAGTAAGGACCTCTAGTGTACAAAGTTGAAGGAAAGACAAAGAACAAAATAATTCTTGCTCATAAAGATTAGTTGAAAGTCATTAAGTGACTTCATGTTTTTTGGAGTTTTTTTTGTAGACTCATGGCAAATGCCAAGTCTGAAACAGTTGAAAAAGCATCTATCAAAACAACTTTTCAGATTAATACCACTTACGTGGAAAGGTTATATTATTGTACATAATGAAGATTCTGTTTGTTACCGTACTGACTGTACTCACTGGAGCCCTTGGGGTAGGGTGTCAAACAAGAGAAATGCAAGTTTGGAAAATAAACAATAACAATAATAC
This sequence comes from Protopterus annectens, assembly GCF_019279795.1. Lineage (NCBI taxonomy): Eukaryota > Metazoa > Chordata > Ceratodontiformes > Protopteridae > Protopterus > Protopterus annectens. The sequence continues at coordinate 530,516,202 of NC_056726.1, forward strand.
TGTAGACCTAAGTTGGGATGGATGTTCATCACAGGTAAATAGCTCTTGTGGGCAAAGACAGCAGGACAACTTCACTTGTCCATATAATGCTAGTTTTCCAGCAATGTTACCTTTTGGTCCACTGTTGAGGGTCATCATTACGTTCAACCAAATAGTCCTAAAGTAACCCTTGAACTTAATTCCAAAGTTTCAATTAAATGTTGTCAATTTCCTATATTTTATTTAGGGAAAGGAAAAAATGCAAAGAGATATCCACCATCAATACGACGGCTAATGTTCACCTATGTAAAGAAGTGTGGTAATCATCCTGTACAGGGAATTAATATTCCTCCCAATAATATGAAAGTACAACTAAATTTTACTACTGGAGTTTCTGTAATATGTATTAATGTCACAGTCATTACAGGCCGCATACATTGGGCATATGTTCTATCAATATTAACAGGTAAACCTACCTCTGTTCATACAGACCATTTGGTTAAAATCCCTTCTACCTGTAAAAAGGTAGGCAGACAGTATCAAAAGGTTGTAGTACATTTTAACATCACATGCCCAGACACAGGCAGGTGCCGATATAAAAGGGCATGGTATGATACTCTGCTAGGAAGCCTAGGTACAGGCATGGGAGCTATTAATGCAGCTGACATTGAAATTCTGACTAATCAATTAAAAGTAGCCGGGAAGATATCTCGCAGATTGTGCATTTACAAGCATCTTGGAATCCAGAAATATAGAAGACACACCTGTACAATATAAATTATCAGCAGCAATTTTTGACAATTATGATGCTATGCAGCTACATCAGTTGAAATTTGATGGTAATAAGACAATTTTTGCAAACTGAACAAACTGCACTATGCAATCTTTGTATGTGGAAATTCAGAGAAATAGAGTACAAACTGAATTTATGTTACAAAATGAAAATGTTTGGCAACAATTGTTTAACAAATCGATACATAATACCGATTGGATTAGGTTATTTACTGAAGTAACATACTGTACTCCACAATATTGTACAGGAAAGTTTATGCATTATAATGTTACTGATACAACTATTATGTGTCAATTTACTGTGTTACGTATGATATTTCTCATACCAGAAGGGTATGAGTATTGGTTGCCACAATTTGAAGGTAATTATATAGATATGAGAGGAAAAATATGCTGTGGAATAAAATCCCGGTATATGTGAGGCAGAGCACCTCGCTGGCCTTGTTCAAGAGAAATCTTGACCAATGGATGGGAGATCGCAGATATACCCCAGGGATTACCTCAGTGTCACTGCTCAACAGAGGCACAGCAAAATAATGGGTATAGTTCCCCATACTAAAGGGGTGGCGTAAGCCACAAAACTATGGGCTAGGCTTGTAAATGCCCTCGGGCAGATAGCCTAGTATGAACCTATGAACCTATAAAACACATAAAATCGAGTATTGTACACAGACTCAAAATGGACTAATTTGTTGACGGCATTCGCCTGTCTATGAACCATGCTTACTGCAACATTCTGTTAATTTGTGTAAATGGACTATTATGCCTTCTTCTTTTCAAATGTTTATAGAAGTGGCTCCTCAGTATATTTGTCTGTTTACAGATCAAGACTTAGGTCATAATTTAAAATGACCTTTTGTAGGATGTTTATCACATGTTGATTTCCTTAAATGGAATAATAAGAGCTATGCTTTTACTGAACCCATAGAAGTGAATATTTCCAAGAACTGGAATTATGACTTAATACAGCTTCCCAATATATCTGTATCCTTGGATAATTTAAAAACATAATAAACAGTACTAAAATTCTCAGAGAGTATTTGCAATAAAGAAATAAAAGTATTCTGTATTATGAGGCATTAAGCATCATTGGAAAAGATAAACTACTTAGTTTGACTGAAAAGACCAAAAAAGACATTGCTCACAACTGGTGGGATATCTTTACTGGTTGGTCAAAATCAGGAAAAAATCTGTTAAATTGGTTGATACATCCTGTATTAGTAGTGCTAGGCATTATAGTCATACTATCTGGAATTGCTACATAAGTTGTCATTTGCAAAAAACTTATAGAGTTCAGCAAATCACGATGGTTAACCTGAATAAACTGGAAAAGGTTTCAATGTGTACCATTAAAGAAAAAATTGAAAAGGAACAGTCATTTTCCGCTTTTTAAATAAAAAAGTTGGAATTGTGAGAGTAAAGAACAGGTTAAAATGGATTTCTGTGTATTTATCTGAAAATGTGAAATAAATGTTCTGCATTTCAGTTTGTAGAGTGTACTCATCTTGAACTCAGTTACTTAATTTGGCAAAACATATAGCTTGGCATTCATTGTTAATAAGAATCAGAAATAAAATATTTTATTTCTTATAAACTATGCAGCTTTGTAAAATTATTTATAAGCAGGTCAAGACGAACTCTTGTATGCAGCTGTGCCTCGTCAACATGACACGCAAAGATAGGCCAAGGATGAAAGGAATTATTCTCCAGCAACAGAATGCTTAAAATATGGAAAACAAACTGTCAGCAGACCAGCTTGAAAGGAAAGACTTATTATTCTGGCAAATTCTCTAAACTGCTGATGCAGGCAGAAAAAATACTATAAAGATTGGGACTTTTTCTTTTGTATCAGAGACTTTGATTATTCTATTCTTGCAGACCTAAAACCGTAAGCTGAAGTACGTTTTTGATGTATATACCTTTCATTATTAAGCTAGATGTAAACCTCATATGCAGTAAATGAATGTCGTAACAGCAGAACTGTCTCAGTGTCTTCATTGAATAAAGGTACAGACTACCTGAATAGTGGAGTATAACTTTAACACAAACCAGGGATGAATTTCCTGTTCCCCATTCAACTGCCAAGTTACACTTGAATTAGGTTGGGGGAACTCTACTTCACATAGATGGAGAGCCTGTTCCAGAGAAGGGGTAGTCACTGGAATACATACCTGTCTCTCCAGCAGGTCCTATTTATATCACAGGTAAGGTTTAAGTCTTTAGAATAGGTAATTCTGGTGCTGTTTATTTTGTGGATATACAGGAGGTCTATCAGAGTGGGGTCTGACAATGCCTTGTATGCCAGGCATAGATCTCCCCTTGACAGCCTGTAAGAAACAGAATACAGTGATAGGGGCTTGAGGTGGTCTGCATAGGACATGTTACTTAAGCCTTATGTTCTTTTAGTGAGGAACTGCTGTGAACATTCCAATTGTTGGCTATGCCTGGTTAGGTACATACCAAAGGGAGCACTGTACTCAATGATAGGTCTGATGAATGTCGGATACAGTGTAACAATGACTTCCTTGGACCTAGATACCATACCTTTGTTTATAAGTTGCACAACATAGAATGATTTCATCACTACTGTACACACATGATGGTCAAAGGCTAGATTACTGTCTGTGTGTGTCCCCAAGTCCCTAACTACTGGGCCAACTCTTAGGGGTGTGTTATCATATGATAGTTACCAGGGGTTCCTGAAGGATACTATTATGCATTTCTTGGCATTTAGTTTTAGTCCATGGCTCTGACAACAGTTGTTTGTGTCAGCCCTTCCTGGAGAACATTTATGTTGGTAGGGGATTCAATGACAGCTCCAAATTTGAAAGCATCTACAAATTTAGTCAGCCAGAGGCCACTGACATAGGCCTTGACTTCAGAGAAGTAAATACCCAAAAAGAGTGGTTGATTTCAGAGAAGTAAATACCTAAAAAGAGTGGTCCCAGGACCGATCCCTGAGAGACTCCACTTGTGACTGCCCTCTTTGTAGAGGTGGACTCCCCAAGTCTAACTTCCTGGGTTCTGTCTGTGAGCCAGTTGGTTGTCCATCGGGTGACATAAGGAGTTGTACCTAACCTCCTGAATTTGTCAACAATGGCCAAGTGTGGCCTGAGTTATGAAGCCCTGCACCCAGGCTTGAAGTGCTGCCTTTTAAATAAAGATTTGCTTTGAATCCATTAGTAAGCACCAAATCTGTATTGTCTGACTTGTATTGTTTCAAAACATCTTAATTTTAAATTTACATTTTTTGCACTCTTCCCACAAAATACATACCTTATCTGTCAAAACATGACTCATTTTATAAGGTATTCCTAGGTATCTAGCCTTTGTTGAAGAGCATATACCTCTGAGTTCTCTTTTGAAGGATTCCCACCAAGTTAATCTTAGCATGTTATCCAAAGGGTGTAAAGCTAAGCAATGTTTCTCTTCAGAATGAATATGGGACAGAATGATCTTCTAATATCAGGGGATTAATCTGCCATTGATTAGTTGTTTCACTACTAGAAGGAGTAGAATTGAGGTCCAAGTCTAGTATGATTACCTGATGGTCTGAAAGAGCACAAGGTAGTCTCAAAATCTATGTAATATGAGGAGGTAAGTTTTTGGATACTAATCAGTAATCTATTCTACTTTAAGAAAAAAACATTATTAGAAATGTAAGTATAGTCAGTGCTATCACCAGAAAGCAAACAACCAATATCAATAGTCTTTGATCAGATAATTTTATCTAGAGGAGGCTTTGAGCTGTAACAGGTGACTGAACCTGGAATATTCATGTCTAATACTAAATCCAGTACAACACTGTAGCCAACCCAATAATTATGAAGGTATTAGCATTAGTTCTTTCTTACAAAGTTTTTAACAATTCCAAAATGAATACTAAAGAATCTGTAATGAGGCCATAAACATTGCATAACAGAATGGGACCTGCTGGGAACAGCATCTGCAGTAACAACCAGGAATCGCTGACCTTCATTATCATTGATTGTATTCATTACCTTTCCATTCACTCTACATTCTAAACAGGTGAAAACACAACTCTTGGAAGAGCCTAAGCTGTGATTAACATTACCTAACTGCATTCTGGCACACCAAGAATGTTGTGTGGCTATGTTCAATTCCTGTAAAAACATGTCTACTTCAAGGGAGTACTTATAGATTCTAAAAGCATAATACTTAACTCTTGAATTCAAACCTCTAACATTAATAGCACAAACTCACAGTGATATATTAAAATTGTCTGTTTACAAAAATCTGTAACAGAATAAACTGATCACAGTCTTTGAAGCAAAGAGCAGATGAAACAATCTTTTAAAACTAGTTCATAAGTCTAAAATTTAACTTTGTCATGATACCCGTGTCAGGCAGTAGTAACAACCAAAGCTGTAAATCTGTAAGGCTATCACCTTTATCATGTTTACAAGCATGACACTCACCTGGTTAAGTAACACGGCTTTACCCATGTGATAAAAAGAAAAAAGACAGTACTTTCACATTTTGGCACATTGGTGTATTGCAGGTAAATGTTTATATGTAAGCTTCTTATCTTTTTTATCAGTAGTTGCATGCCTGTCAAGTGTCCAGATTTATGCAGAATGTCCACATTTTTGCTTTATATTTGCTATATAACAACACATTTTATCAGAAACATCAAAGATTTTCTGTCAAAAATGTAACTTTTGCGGAGTGGTAATGTTTACTGGCAATTACTGCTTGTCTTCCGTGGGAAGGAGGCAACATTTTTGGATAACTATGGAACAGACTACCAGTCCCATGGATCTTTCTTCCAGCCACAAAAAGAAAAAAATTAAATAAATAGCCTTTGCCACCACAGCAGGCTAGCAATTTGCCTCAGCCACAGGTGGGTGACTCAGAAGTTGACAATTTGGGTAAAATTCATTTATTGCCTGGTCACTGTACTGCCTAGATGTCTGCAAAGAAGTAATTTGAAGACAGTAAGAGAAAATCAACCACAAAAGGGAAAAAGAGACTTGTAGCTGTTCAGCAAAAATGAGTTCAGTATTTAGCTTTTGTGAAGGAGATGGCTATCGTCATTTAGAGGAAAAAATAAATCAAATGGTGTTTAAAATAAGTGAGCAACTGGAGGAATATATAAAGTCAAATGACAAAAGGCTGGAAAGAACAGAAAGAAGCTTTAAGTAGTCATTCAGTTGAGTTTATAAAACTCCAGAAATCAGAAGCTGAAATGAAGGAAAGACTAGCTAAATGTGAGGCTTCAGAAAAATAACTGTTTCAAAAAACTAGAGATATAAGACAGTGTATATAGATAAAACCAGAGATTTTCTGCTCAACCAGAACAACTGGAAGGAATAGACTACATTAATTTTATGAATGTACAAGTAAGCAACTGGACAGATATTTCACAGCAGGATTTGTTAAATGAAAGGTCACACCATGTGTATGCTCCTAAGCTGGTCATGAGAAAGAAGCCAGAACCTATAACAATAAATATGCAGTCAAACCATCAGAAAGAGCTTCTCCAGACAAAATTGTGGCAGATGAAAAGGTAATAACAATTGAGGACACCAGAGTATTTGTAGAAAATGATTATCTGGTGTACAGAAGGCAGAAGAGAAGCAAGTTTATTCTTGAAATCAGAGGATGTTGAGTGGCAGATGTGAGATTCAAGTTGATATATCCAGTTGTTTCAGAATATTTTCCTGGAGGATCAAAGACATTTTTGGATGCAGAACAGGCTAGAGAAGAAATAAAAGAGTTTACCCAGCAAAGAGTGGGCCAGCAAGTTGAAGGGGATTCTTTCTCATTCCTCTGAGAATAACAAAACTCGTAGACAGAACTTGCCAGCAACACATTTTCTATTGTTCCAAAGGAAAATGATTGAGGAGCAAAAAAGACCTAGGAGCTGACTAGAAAAATCAGGAATACATTGGACCTGAACTAAAGACTGATAGATGAGATGATGAGAAAGAAGTCCAACAATAATGTAAAAGGAGGAAACAAATGGACAATGTAAATTATTTCCATATTATGTAGTTTGGAAATGAGAACTGCATTTCAGCAAGAAGTGACTAAAAAGATTGGATCTTTGCTCACCCAGACTCTGCTACACTTTGCTGTGAGGGAAAGAATAGTTGCATTACTTTATTGCCTTTTTCTATTTTGAATACTGTGATTTGTTTTATTTGCCTTGTGTTTTACTTGTATTCTGTGTTTAACTGCATATTAAAACTTGAAAAGAGACCACAGCTCTGTCTCTTGTGAGTCAGGCAGAAATTAGTACAGGTCAATAGAACAGGTCAGTTAAGGTTAATCATCTGTGAACTGAGAGGGTGGAGCTAGGAACTAAACATTCTATTTAAGGGGTAAAATAAAACATTTCAGAGCTTTACTAGAAAGGCTCACTCAGACTCTGCTACACTTTGCTGTGAGGGAAAGGTTAGTTTGCTTTTTATTTGTTGCATCACTTTATTGCCTTTTTCTATTTTGAATAATGTGATTTGTTTTTATTTACCGTGTGTTTTACTTGTATTCTGCTTTTAACTGCATATTAAAACTTGAAAAGAGACCACAGTGTTGTCTCTTGTGAGTCACGCAGACATTTTTTCCCACCCTCCAACATGGTTACTGTAGTGTTCTTAAACACCACTGTCTTTCAAGTTGCCTTCCCCTTATGTTAATTTGACCAAATATCTCATTTCCTGTCTGTTTTTACAGGCTTGTGTGAGTAAGCACAAAATTATAATTTTTTGAAATCACTCCCCTTCAACTATTTAAATTTATTGGCCATCCTACTGTATTCCATAGTACTAGAATACAAAAGTGACCACCCCCTTTCAATTTATCTTGCTGTTTTAAAAATAGTGACTCTCTACTAAAACTTAACTTTTTAGACAGGTAAAACTTAAGTTACCTACTTTCACATCTAACTCCTCTAGTGCACACTGCAGTGTTCAGAATAAACCTTTTTTTTCATCTTACCTTTAAGCATCCCTGTGACTAGCACTTGCTTTAATACCTGCTGGAAAGCACTAGGAAGTCTTAAACTGATACAAGCACCCAACTCTTCTTGTTAGTACAGAGAGATTAATCGTAGGCACTAAACAGCCTATAATTGCAAAGTAACTTGCTAAGGTAAGGGAAAACAGCTCTTGTACTTTACAAAAAAAAAAGCACCAAACCAGGCATGTCCAAGGGACAGTGATTTCTCCTGTTCATCTGGTGAATCTGGGCATACTGGGGCAATGCAGCAATTACCTCATGTTCACAGACAACCCTCTCCTCCTACCAGCCAACACTACAACCTGCAAGAGATGCACTTACATAGGCAAACTGGAAGCAAAGCTCTCTATACCCAAGATTGTGCTAGACAGTCAATAGGAGAAGGTTAACACCTGCACTACACTTCAAGCAACACATAGCCCTTCTAAACCCACACCACCAACACCCACACATAGCAACACTAAACCCACATATGTGGAGGTCCTTAACATTAACCTGCCCAAGCAACAAGGAACTCCGAAGCTGAAATGCAAACAAACACCAATCACAACCAAAGAGTCACATAGCTCACAACACCAGTGTGCCATCCAACAACAGCCCCTAAGGCAAGACAATGTACCCAACACTTTAATCATAGGTGACTCTATAGTCAGACACACTGATGTCCCACTCACCAGACTGAACAAGGAGAAAATTACAGTCAGCTGCTTGTCAGGTGCCAGGATCTGCCACATAATGCATGCACTCAAGTCACTCCACAACAAGTACAAATATGACTCTGTCATTGTCCATATTAGAGTGAATGACTTGAGATGTACCTCCTTGGACTACATGAAAAGAGGCATGGAAGAGCTCTCGGATCATGTGGCCCAGGCAGGTATGACCCTAGCCCTGAGTAGCATCCTGTCTTTGCCCAGAATGATACCACAGTTTAAGGACAAAATGATTGACTTCAACAATTGGCTAAGCTTCTGATGTCATTCAAAGGGGATCCAGTATCTGTCTGCCTGGAATGACATGATCGACAGACCACAATGCTTTGCCAGAGATGGTCTGCACCTGTCAGCCCTGGGATTCAGGTTACTGGCTAAGGCTCTTGAGACCCCATAGTGCCTTTTTTAGGCAAAGTTCAAAGAACAAAACCACCACCGTAACAAGTACAAGCATGCAAAATCTGAAGGTAATGCTACTCAATGCTAGAAGTCTAAACCTCAAAATGCACTCTCTTGAGGCACTCCTAAAAAGGGAGAACATTGATATCTGTGCTGTAACTGAGACCTGCTTTAAGGCTGCAGAGAGCACCCCTGCAATACCAGGCTACAACTCTTACCACACTTTTCAGCCACCAAACCAGGACTGAAACACTAAAGGTGGAGGAGTGTCTATATTCACCAAGGATATTCACAACACCAGGCTAGTAGCCCAACACAATGTGTCTGAAATCCTCCAGGTGCAACTAACACTAGGTAAGACTGCAATCCAAACTGTAGCTTGCTACAGATCCCCCACCATGCCCCAAAATTCTTACTACACCTTTCTAAACATACTGGAGAATATTAAGATAAACCAAACACCCTAATACTGGGTGATTTCAACTACCCTGCCATTAACTGGGAAAACTACTTGTGTACCAACACCTTTGCCCAACGGTTCTTGGAATTCATAAATTCCAATGCCTTGGATCAAGTAATCCTTAGTCCCACCAGGGGCTTTAATATCCTAGACCTGGTCATTACCAATATGGTAAATCGATGCTCCACACCTATGGTCACCTCCTCATTGGTCAGGTCTGACCATAAGCTAATCATCCTTGACATCCACATCCCACCCCCACCCCCCAGTAAGGAAACCTTCATAAAAAAACTTCTCCAAAGCCAACTTCATGCTACTCAAGTCAGAAGTGACAAACTTCATGACACCCATGCAGACGGAAACTGAAAGTTCGACTGCTGAATCCTACACTAAGGCACTGTACGAGCACATCCATTCATGCATGAATTGTGCCATCCCCAATAGAACCAAGACAGTCTCCTCCAAAAAAAGGAAGCCAATCTGGTGGTCCCTTGCCATAAACAAACTTTACAACAAAAGGAAGAAACTGTTGCAGAAAAGAGGAAAATCCCAGGATGCAAAAAACTCCCTTACCAGCCTCAGTAAGAAGTTAAAATCCCTCATAAAATCCTCCAAAGCTAGTTACGAAAATAAAATTGCCAACGATTCCAAAGACAACCACAAGGCATTCTATAGCTGTGTCAAGAATCCAAATGGAAATGCTCAGATCTGCTCTGAGCTACAACAGAATGGCATTAAATATACTGATCCCAAGGATATTGACAATATTCTGGCAGATCAATTCAGTGCAAACTTCACCCCCCTTTCACCCCCCTAAAGGGCCCATCTCAATACCGAAAGATTGTCAAATTCTGGTAATAACGGCCACACAGGTAAAAAATGCACTCTCCAAAGCTAAGAATACAGCATCCATGGGACCAGACAACATCCCAGGCTGTGTACTACATGAGCTACAAAATGAACTGGCACCTCACTTAAGTGTCATGTTTAATCATAGCCTCACCTCAGGCTTTGTGCCCACTGAGTGGCACAAAACTACAGTTATCCCTCTCCACAAGGGAGGATCCACCTTGGATCCCGGTACCTACCGCCCCATCAGTCTGACGAGCCTGATCTGCAAGGCCATGGAACGTATTATCATGGAACTTATAAACAAAGACATTGGCAACCTTCAAACAGTAGACCCCATGCAGTTTGGGTTTGTGAAGGGCCGATCTTGTCTCCTGAACCTGATTGACTTCTTCGAATCAGACGCCAGAGCCGTGGACAAGGGTAAGGTGGTCCACACAGCCTATCTGGATCTTGCCAAGGCCTTCAACACCATCCCCCATTCTAGAATCATAGATAAACTTACTAAGCTGGGCATTAATCCCTACGTCACTCGATGGGTTGCCAACTGGCTTACTGACAGAACCCACACTGTAAAAGTAGCCGACTTCAAATCCAGCTCCAGACAAGTGACAAGTGGTGTACCTCAGGGTTCAGTCCTGAGATTGCTATTGTTTGGCATCTACTTCTCTGAAGTACAGGCCAACACTAAGGGACTCTGGCTAACAAAGTTCGCAGATGACTACAAACTGGGAGCCATTATTGAATCCGCAAATGATGTGGATATTCTACAGAAGGGCCTTACAGAAACAGATGCTTGGTGTCAGAGCCATGGGCTCAAGCTCAATGCCAAGAAATGTATAGTTATCCCCTTTGGGAAAAAACATGTACCCGTGAATTACCACATAGGTGGCAGTACACTAAAACCCGAAAGTATTATAAGAGACTTAGGGACACAGGGGGACAGTGGTCTCACCTTTGATAACCCCATCGCCACAACAGTCAGGAAATCCTTCTATGTGGCACACCTCATCACTAAGGGCTTTTTATCCAGAAAAAAGGAGGTCATTGTCCCACTGTACTCATCCCTCATTAGACCCATTATAGAATACAACGCTCCATTTGGTATGTACCTCTCAAGACATCTGCAACAACTGGAAAGGCTGCAGAAATACCTCACTAAAGGAATCACAGGCCTAAAACAGATGCCCTATGCTGACCGTCTAAAAAAAACTCCACCTATACTCTGTCGCATATCGTCTACTCAGAGGAGATCTCTGCTTAACATGCAAGGCCATGTCAAACCCAGGGCTGTTGGACATGCTCCACTTACAAGAAATCCCAGTCCCTCAGAGACACACACTCCAGGGATCTAAACCTTGTCATCACAATGAACAAAACATGTTGGAGGGATATGTTCCTGACCCAGAGTCTTCCCAGACTCTGGAATAGACTGCCCATACATGTCAAGCAGAGCCCTCTTTGGCCCTCTTCAAAAGGAACCTTGATGATTGTATGAGAGATAGGAAATTCCCCCAGGGATCATGTCAGGTGCCCTGCTAGACAGGGGTCCAGGGAAGTAAATACTGTGGGAAGAAATAGCCAGAGAATTGTTATGGCTAGGCTTGTACAAGCCCTAGGGTTGATAGCCTAGTACCAACCCTACATATGGATGTTTCTGGACTGTGTTAAATTGGTATGAGGACTGTAAAACACAATCCAACGTTGTCAATATTTAGAGGGATAATGAAGGGGCTGAAGATGTAACTCAAAGCTCTGCAGCTGGATCTGGTCTGTCTAAAGGTGCAGGCAGTTAATCAGGAAATGACTGAACCATAAACTCTGAGGCATTTGTATAAGAGGCAGTGCAATTAGTACTTAAAGGGAACTGGTAAGCAGTTCATTGAAAATAAAAGTCTCAAACATTAAAGAGAACATTTTGCAAGTAAATGCATTCATGATAATATTCAGCACTTCAGTATAAAACACAGCAGTGTGCAATCTAGGTTATTCTTTTAAGGGTAACCAGTACACTTTTTTGTAAAAGTAAAATCAGTTTTCTGAGAGCTTGCAAGTGTTTTTCCTCATTTGGAAAGGGAATGGGGATGGGACAGGAATGGATAGTATTGGTGCAAGAGGGAACACTGGCACAAACATGCTCTGCATTAATAATTAAACCTAACTTTAGAATAGGTAAAGCCTGTGGTTGCAGCTGTTCATTTGGGGCAACTGTGCCATATGGAGGGGTAACTTCCCTTTTTGCAAAGTGTATTTTTTTGTGTTTGTAAATTAAAGGGGTTGTGAGGATTAAAATGAAAACGTACATGGTTTTTGTTTCTTGATTATTTTTATTAAAGCAAAAAGTCTGGAAAAATGTGATATAGGTTCAAACAGCAAGAAGAAGTTACTACTACATGTTAGATCAGCATTCTGAACTATAATACATGCATGAAGGTTGCAAGTTGAAAACATATATTCAAAAAACTGTCATGCAGAATATGTGAAAGTAGTATCTTTTTATCAGTCTGGCTGCTTTATCAATTATATCATGGAATGTGAAAGGGATTATAGGTATGGACAAGAAGTAAAGAGTACTGAATTAAATTAGGAAGTGCAATGTCACAGATGATACACGTGGGTAGAAATGTATATGTGAATTTTGCAAATAAGATATTTCAGAATAGATATTCAGCAGAGTATCAGGGACAGGGAGTAATAATACTGACTGTGAGAGGTGCTCCAATAATGACAGACAAGGAAAAGAAAGAAGGAGAGAGGTTTGGCATAATGGTTAAAGCTTTGCCTCATAGGCAAACGGAACAGTGTTTGAGTCTTACCTTGGTTTATTGGCTAGGCTTACAATGGCCCTTCAAGGCAGTTGGCCTAACATTCACCTATGAACCTATGAATCATGGTAGATATGTGGCAATAATGGCGGTGGGGTATTGGCAGGGAAGGAGGGGGGATTATACTGGCAAGTATTTATATTCTACCTAAAAGTGATATTAATAAGCCCAAGAGAATTATAGGAAAGGCAATTAGCTTTCAGCAAGGAATATTATATATATGGGTGGTGGCTGGAACCTAATCTGCAATAGTAAGTATATATGTTGGGGACCAAAAGGAGAAGTATTACAAAAGAGGACAGATTTCTGATGAAATACATTAGACTATTTGGAATGGAAGATGTAGACTTTCTAGCAGGAACCCAGAAAAAAATTACACATTATATTTTCCAAGGTACAACAACTAGATTAGACTGGATAGAAATTATAGTTCACAGCAGCAAAGGACATAATTGAAAGCTTTGAAACACATCTAATAACTATTTCAGATTATGCACCAATAAAGACTAAGATACAGATCCAGGATAGTCAAGTAAAAATTAGCCACTGGTACTTTCTTACTTATTTGTTAAAAAGACAGAAGTAAAATGAATGGGTAGTGGAAATGATTCAAGAGTTACTAGAGAAGATATATATTTCTGTGGAAGAGATAGCTATGATAAAATGAAAATGGAATTTAAAATATGGTAGAAATAAGACAGAAAGATATCTTGGAAAGAAGCAATAGGAATTATTTAAAGGGGTTATAAAAGGCTAAAGTATTGCAGACAAAGAGAAATTTTACAGAACATAAATACAAGCAATGAAGCAATTGTTTGGTGTTAATGGGAAAATAAGAGATAATATGCACGAGTTTAGAAAGGTTGCTGTTGAGCAAGTATTTTTTGATAAAATCCCCAGAGCACAAAAACTATTAGCACAATGATTTAGGTAACAGAAAACAGAAAGGGGTGATGCCAAACATGGGACATCCCTTAACAAGAAAAATAACAAGTGACTCTATAGAGGTATTAGAGATATTTCGAAAATTCTATGAAATGCCGTATAAAAGAGAGGAATGGGGAAAACAAGAAAAGACACAAATGAAAATAATTATGGAAGACTTAATTATGTGAAGGTTAAAGGAGGATGATGCTCAAGAATTAATAGCTAAGATAGGGGGAGTTGAGATAAAAATGGTGATATATAATCAATCAAGGGGGAAGTCTCAAAGAACTGATGGTATTCTTTATTTAAACAAGAAACATCTTTATTAAATTGTCACGTATGACACAGGCAATCATACATTTATATAAATGAAAACAAACCATATTGACATAATTTTAGTTGCAAACATTATACATCACTTATAATCTATCCATTCATTGTCAAACATTACATAGCTCATTCACATCCTGCCTTATTTTAAACCCTGTTCCTCCTCTGCATGTATTGTTCCCACAATTCCCATTTTTTCCTATGTAATTTGCTCCTACTGTTTTCTAAAGATCACAATTCCATTTGTTTTATGTCTGTTACTGTATTCACTACTTCTAGGAAAGTTTGTTTAGCCTTTGATTTCCATTTTCTAGTAATTGCTTTTTTGGCAGCCACCATAATTAGACTCACCAAGGCCTTACTATGTCTAGGCAATTCTGATTCTGTATCATAGCGAAAAAAATAATTTCCTTAGTTACACCAATTTACTCACCCAGTATCTCTGATAGAGTAGCTTACAGGAAATTTTTAAAGTCTGCCAACTCCTTATACTCCCAGAAAATATGTTCTCAGTTACCTCTTTCTTCCCCATCACACCTCCAGCATTTCTGTCTACCTGAGGAAAAATTCTCTGGAGTCTACTTGGGGTATAAAAATTTCTATGTAAACATTTCCAAGCAAAATCTTAAATCTAGATTTTGTTACATACGTATGTGGGGGACATATATATATCCCCCCATTGTTTCTTTGTGAATTGATTATCCAATCTCTCTTGCCATGCCTTTCTAACCTCCTCTGATTGATTCTTATAGTTATCATACAATATTTTATATCCTGTACTAATTATTCCTTTTTTAATGTCAGCTTCTGTTCTAGATTCTACTAAAAACTCTACCAGTGCTGGTCTTTAGTTTAGGACCCCCCACCCATTTATTTTTCTTTGCCTATACTCTAATATCAATCCTTAATAGGGAAGTCAATCTCTAACCTGCAGTCCAAATAAATTCTTGGCATCTTCCCATTCTATTACATTTCCCTCTCTAGTTGTTTGCTCACAATACCTTGGTTCCTTTGCCAGTTTTCCCCAATAAATTCCACACCCCTCTTGCCTATTGCATGTATCCCTAATTGCAGTCATCCCTATAGGCAGAATCAACTTTCTCCATTCCCATGTTGGCTTAGTTCTCAGAATACTCTGCTACTTTATGACTGTAATGTTCTGTATGATTATTGTTATGCTCCTTAAAGGTCTGCATCCAAAATCCCAGTCTATCCTTGTTTCTTGAGCTTCCCCCTGTTTCATCAGCATCTCTTTTCAATTTGAATTATATATTTCTGCTTGTGCTATCTATAGGAGCCTTAACTGTGTAGTTCAGATATACCACTTCAAATTGGGTAATCCCAATCTGCCTTGTTCTGTTGGAAGAATCAATCTGTCCCACTTGACTCTTGCTATCTTCCCCTCCCAGATAAAATCCTTCAGGTCTTTATTAATTGCTATTCACAACTTCTATTCTGGTTGATAAAAAGATGCCTGACCTGTGTATAAGAATAAAAGGACTAAAAAGATTTCAACTGCTAGTATCTTACTATCCATATCCACATAAGGGAGCTTCCAATTTCTTAGTTTTTGTATTTTCTTTTGTTTAGTCTCTTCCCACATATCCTTATCTGCCACATCAGAGTCATTTTAATCCATTCTCCTAAATACTTAATTTTATCATGTCCCCATAAATATCGATATTGCTGAACCAATTTGTGTGTGGGTACATAATTTACCACTATTGCCTTTGCTTTAGCTTCATTCATTTTGTATTCTGAAAGTATTTGAAACTGTCTCAAAATGTTCCACAAACACTGTAATGTCATTTTCTGGTTTTGTCAGGTATAAAATAATATAATCTGCAAACAGAGCCAACTTTTCTTCACTGCCATACCAATTATATCCTTGAATTTCTGAGTCCCTTATTTTCTTTGCCAATGGTTCTAAATATAGTACAAATAACAAAAGGGAAAGAGGACACCCCTGCCTGGCTCCTCTGCTCAAGCAGAAATTATTAGTGAGGAACCCACCCACTTTTTTTTACCTCTGATCCCTCATATATCCTCCTAATCAACCTTATAATTTTATACGGGAATGCAAATCCTTCTATTGCCTTGCTTATAAAGTCCCAGCTTACTCTGTCAAATGATTTCCCTGCAGCAAGACCTACCAACAATAGTGGTATGTTATACATTCTGCTTCCCTCTGTATCATCAGTTTTCTGTTAATGTTATCAAATGTTTGACTCCCCTCCACAAAACCACATTGCTCCATAGCTATGAATTTTGGCATTACATTTGCCATTCTTTTAGCCATTATCGATGTAAGAACTTTAATATCATGGTTTAGTATTGAAATGGGCCTATATGAAGCTGGTTCTGATGGATCTTTAACCTCTTTAGGTATTTCAGCTCCTCCTATCCTGGTAGTTATTTAGCCTCATCTACCTCTAACCTTGGCATATTTAATTCTTCCATAAACATTTCCATTTCTACCTTTACTTGATTTCCATATTTCTCTGCTTTACACAGACTTTCATAAAATTTCTGAAATATTTAGGATATTTTGTTATCTTTTTTGTTATAGGCTTCCTAAGCTTGGTGACAGCCCTTTCTACCTTCTGTTGCCTGAGATGTTGTTCTAAAAGTTTTTGTGCTTGAGAGTTATTATCAAAAACAGTTGCTTAACAGTAATCTTTCTAACTCATGCATATTATTGAGGTAATCTCTTATTTTTTTGTTTAGCATTCTGCAGTTGCTCCTCTTCTCGTTCTGCGAGATTCCCCCTGTTCTGCAATAATTTAACATTTGTCAGATCCTCTGAATAATTCTTGTTCCTTCTTAGACATATCTCCCTTTCTTTTATTTCCACCCTATTTTTAAACTCCACCTTAATTTTATCCCACTCCTTAGCTGTATTTTCAGAAGAAATGTCTATCTTCTCTAGTAGCTCCTGAATAATTTCCACTACCCATTCCTTAAATTCCTGCCTTTTCAACCGATAGGTGAGAAAATGCCAGTGTCTCAATTTTATTTCATTACCCCCATGTTTTATTTTAGTTATTGGCGCATGATCTGAAATAGTTATTTGGTGTACATCAAGACATTCAATAAAATGCAAACGTTCCTGTGAATTTTGACTAGCCTAGCCCAGTTTTTGTATCTTGGGGAATAATTTGTAAATTCACTCCTTATTAGCACTGGATTCACATCTTCCATACCAAATGTTTTCATAAATTTCTTCACAAATCTACCCTCCTTTGTTATATTTTCCCTTTTGGGCCCCCCAGACACATTTTCACTGTTGCAAATCAACTTCCAGTTCCCACCTATAAGTAATACTCCTTGCTGATAGCTGTTTATTTCTCCCAGAATTTTTTTAAACTCCATTATAGCAGTTTTAGGTGAAATATAAATACATGCCAATGTAATCCTGTGGGGCAGTGGTGCAGCAGTAGCGTTGTCACCTCACAGCAAGAGATTATCTGGTTCGATTCTTGGCTGGGTGCCTTCTGTAAAGAGTCTGCATGTCCTCCCTGTGTTTGTGTGGGTTTTCTCCCACGTTTCAAAAGACATGGGTATGGAGCATTTCTCCTCAGGCCTCCGCTGAAAATTGGATTTGTTTCAAGTCAGAATTTCCCGATAAACAAATGTTAAATAAATAAATAATCCTCCTTCCTTGCCAGTAGCCCCTTAGTACTACAAATCTACCATTACTATATTTTCTATCCTCTTCTATCACTATTGGAGCTTCTCTTGCAGTTAATATAAGTTCCCCTGTTTTCCTTTTCCCCAGGTATTCTGCTGAATAACCATCCTGAAAACCTTTCTTTACCAAGTTCACATGTTAATTTTTTTCCAAGTGTGTCTCATAGCATAACTATTTGCACTCTACATTTTTGATATAGTTCACTACTCTTTCTTTTTTGTATTTATCTGTGAGACCATTGTCATATAAAGACCTTACAGAAAGCATCATTGTATTAAGAAGTTATTATTCCCACCTTTTATGTATAACAGCTTTTTTGTTAAATGTCTTATTTCCAGTTTTTGTGTTACATGCCTGCAATGTTTGGCAGGCTGATCTTTTATGCAGTTGTTATCATATCCATTTGGGTCTATGTCACATCTTGCAAACCTATTTGTTTTATTGAAAGTCCTCAAAAAAACAGACCAAATACTCCCTAAAACCTATTAACTTAATAATAACACATTAAACTATGTACATCTTCAAATATTGAAGTTTTACCCTCAGACAACCACACTCATAGACTTGAGATAATCTAAATGAAAGGTTATCCATGCTAAGATGCATGGTGCAGCCTGTGCATCTACTAAGTGCTGTCTGTTTTTGTATTATCTTTATAGCTCTCACAGCTAGGAAAACACTTGAATACTTTCAGAGAACATTGTCTCCTAGCCATTTTTTATCAGATATTCTCTTGGACAAGAGGACCAGATACAGAATTGCTGCTTAGCATACATTTATTTACTAGAAAAAAAACTTATAATATTCAATATTATTTTTCATTTACTTGCTTTCTCTTAAAACGTGTTACTAGATCAAACTAAGGGTCCTAATCCAGTCATTCCCCTATGCAAGGATGAGAAAAAGCACACTAATTTTATTTTGTCATGTTCTTTTAACCAGACTTTTCTTCTTCTTCTTCTTTTTACATTGCAATGCCTACATTTCTTAAAACTGAACAAAGAGAAGGAGAGAAGAAGGGAGAAAGAAGAAAAGAAAAAGAAACAGGTGCACCTGTTTACATTAGCATCCCCATTACACTTAAAAATAAATGAGAAACCTTTACTGTATAGCATGCAAAGAAAAACATGCATCACAAAAAAGTGCTGTTAACAATTTTTTATTTTACTTCCAGTTAACTTTATCCACCTTCTTCCTCTCTTCTAAGTAGTTTCCAAACATTAATGACATGAAGTAGTTCATATGATTTAGAGTCCCCTACAAATTTAACAAAGTCCAAAAAGTCCAATATTTCCAGATTTTCTTGTTCTGTCATGTTTCACAAATATAATTATTGCTTTTTAACCCCACATTTTCAATTTCCAAGTTATTGGTTTTATTCCTGTTCATCTCCATCTCCCAGATCCTGTCTCTGCTTCATTTCCAATTTACTCTTGATTCTTCTAGTCAACTCTTGTGTTTTTTCCTTCTCTCAAGCATTTTCTGTTGAAACATTGGAAATATGTTCACTGGCACAGTCTCTCTGTGGTCTTCATTTCCAGAAGAACAAGAAGCAGAATCTCTTTCTGTTTCACAGCTCACTTTTGTTGGACAAACTTTTGTATTTCCTCCTTAGCATGTATTTCATCAAAAAATTATTTTGTCCCTACAGGGAAGAATATTTTGAAGATAGCTGGGTACAGCAGTTTGAATCCCATGCCTGCTTCTTGACATTCCCTAAATATTGGATTACATTTACTCCTCTTTTACCAGTGTGCAATGAGTAATCATTCTCCACGAACACTCTGCTATGTCCCACTTTTAGTACTTTGTCCTTCTGCTACAGTTTAGTCAGAAAGAACTCTTTCTGCTGGTAGGATGCATCTTTGCTATTAAAGGTCTAGGTTGCTTTCTCATAGCCAAGTTTGAAGCATATGCACAATATACCCTTTCAGTTAACAATTCCTGCTGTGGAATACCAGTCCAGTTACTTATTTGTGCTTTTATAAAATTAATACAGTCTGTTCCTTCCAGCTTCTCTGGTACAGCAGAAAATCTCAGGTTTTCCCTATATGCTCTGTCCTCTAATTCTATTCTTTTTTAAGTATTTCTTCTTGGGAAGTCTCACATTCAGCCAGCCTTTTCCTCATTTCGACCTCTGATTTTTGCAGTTTTACCATCTCATCTGAATATCTGTTTAAAGCTTCTTCCATTTTCTCCAGCCTTTTGTTGTTTGAGTTGATATACTCCGTCAGTATTTTGTTTATTTTAACCAGGTCTGTGTGCAGTTGTCTAATTTATTTATTTAACATTTGTTAACCGAGAAAGTCCAACTTGGAGCAAAGCCACTTTTCAGCGGAGGCCCAGGGAGAAACACTCCAGATGTCTAATACTTTCCTCTAGGCTACTGGAAATCTTATCTGTAGCTTGCACTGCTTTTTGCTGAACAGCTACAGCACATTTTCCAGTCCATGTCTTGTAGCTGATTTTCTTTCAGGTCCTCTGTATTTCTTTCTTTTTTTTTTTTCTGGCATCCAGGCAGTGCATTTACTAGCCAGTTACCGAAACTTGGCCATAAATACAGGTCTAGAGGCTTTCTCTGCCCAGTTTCTGTTTTCACACTGGGAGAGCTAGAATTAAGCTTTTACTTCATGTGCAGCCATCTTGGAAGTCCCAATAATTCTGCTAGTTTTAGTAAAATTCAGTTAGTGGCTAGTAAGTACACTGCCTGGATGTCAGCAAAGAATAAACTTTCATGGCTTGAAAAAAAATCAACTAGAAAAGGTGAAGAGAAAACACTGACTGGATAGAATACTGTAGCTGTTCAGAAAATAGCAGTTCAAGCTCCACCTTTGTTACAAGAGATTGCTTTCAGTAATTTAAAGGAAAAATAAATGAAATATGCTTATTTTAGTCAGATATGATTAAAATTAATAAAACATCGATAGGGCATATAAACTCAAATAAGAAAAGGGACAGAATAAAATGGAAGAAGCTTTAAAAGCTAATCAGATGAACTGATAAAACTGCAAAAATCAGAGGTCAAAATGAGGAAAAGGCTGGCCGAGTGTAAGACTGCATAACAAGAGTTGTTTCAAATAATGGAAGAGTTAGAGGGCAGAGTGCACAGAGGAAAAACTGAGATTTTCTGCTGTGCCAGAGAAACTGGAAGGAGCAGACTGTAATGATTTTATGAAGGCACAAAAAAAAAGACCCATGATGAAATACCTTCTAAATGGTCTAATGGTCTCTCACATTTCAAGCTTCCAAGGGAAGAAAAGTCTTCTTTTGTAAGATAAGATTTTGTTGTATAATAGTTGACCAAGTAATAAACAGGTTTCACTGAGTTTTTGCTTTTGTAGTCAGTCATGTTGCAGCAGTTTACCATGAAAGAAACCTGGGGCATATATGAATGGTACATACTACCCACAATCCACTTGTAAAGCACTGAAATGCGAGTTTTAGAGTATAATGTCTAGTAGTTACTAACAGATACTCATCATTTATAGTACCTTAAATAAATATGTAATTTGAACACTGGAATTAATGTGCACAGCAAATTAAATAATTAGACCAAGACAGAGAATCAGCTCTTGAGTATTGTAGCATTCAATATTATGAACTTTCCTTCATATAATATAGACACGATTTTTTTCATGACAATATCTTTTTTATGATTTGGCCATTTATTTTGTTATAATTTATATCCTTTTTGCCTGATCTATTAATCCTACATTTCCTGGCATTAAAGGTAAGATCAAAACTTCATCACTAGGTGTTTAGTTTTTGTAGACCATCTTGGATAACTTCAGCATATTTTACTTAAGTAATTATTTACTGTCATTTTGTTCTCAGATAAAAATAGCCCAAAAGAAGTGTCCCCATTACAAAGCCCAATGAGGCACCACTGGTGACTCTTGTTGAGAAGGAGAGGTAACCCCCATATTGGCTTGTTGTATTCTGTTGCTTAAAAAATGTAATGATTATCATTTTCCGTTCTTCCCTTATACGGGATAGTGTTACAGTTTTTAGTATGGTCAAGATAATCAGTATGTACTGTGAGACCTTCATCAGGTGCTGCTGTTACCTTTTCAAAGAAATCCACAAGATTCAAAAGGCATACCCTGTACTGTTCCATATCTATCAGAAATAAGTCCTCTGAGTAATTTCATATGTCTGTGATAATATGTATATAGAATACTGGTGATGCTGAAGGACCTAAAATTGTTTGGGTCTGATGTGAGACCCAGCCACGTTTGTGAATTGATAACACTACAGTCTGTTACTGTAAGTCAAGAACATGCCTATATATTAATATTTGTGTAACATGATTGGTGATGGGATCTTTGATTCTGTGTAGAAGACGTCCAGAAATGTTGCCTGGAGTGTATTATAACCTACTGACTTTTACCCAGAGCTGTATCTACGTCAGCTGGCATCAAGCATGATACCCTGATTAGTATTCACCCAATCGTCCTTCATAAAAAAGTCCTCAGGTGTTAAGGACAAAAGAGAAAAAAACTTCCCAGAGTTGGATACAGAAAGTCCTATAAGCAAAGCAATCTTTGCTACTAATACACACCCACCAACACACTACACACATAACACACACACACACACACACACACACACACACACACACACACACACACACACACACACACACACACACACACACACACACACACACACACTGCAATCAGTCTTTAAAATCATGGACCGATCAGCACTCGTACTCCATAACATGAGTTGCACCACTGAATGAAGGAACTCGGTTGCTGCTTAAGTGATTGCAAAGACTAGCTGCATGAATCAACTGGCACATTTTCTACAGTGCTGATTATGTGCCCCTGATACCTTGTGTTTAGGGAAGCTGTCCACACCCCCCTTTGACCAGCCATAGCCGTGCTTTGATTTCACAACTCACAGTCTAGTCTAGACAGTTATACTACTGCATGGTAAACCATGGCAGTGTCACTAACTCAGCAAATATAGTTTTGATATTTTTGCAGGGGGGCACCCCCCTGTGCCCCAATGTACTATGTCTGAGGCTGCAGTGACAAAGAAAAGTGCATCAGGTTGTTTCCTCTTTTTTTTCTGAGTTGGCGTAACCTCAGAGATACTAAGTCGGGCAGAATCCCCTACATTAGCAGGTACAGAGGGTAAAAAATATAAAAAATAAAAAATGTACAATAAGCTAACAGCTTAAGTGTGCACACCCTTAAACTAATACTTTGTTGAAGCACCTTGTGATTTAATTACAGCATTCAGTCTTCTTGGGTACACACCTGCCATCAATTAAAGAGACTCTGATTAACCCCAAATAAAGTTCAGCTGTCCTAGTAGGATTTTCCTGGCATTAACCCCAAATAAAGTTCAACCGTCCTAGTAGGATTTTCCTGATATTTACTCGGTTGCCTGCTACAGCAAAAGCCATGGTTCGCAGAGAGCTTACAAAGCATCAAAGGGATCTCATTGTTGAAAGGTATCAGTCAAGAGAACGGTACAAACAAATTTCCACAGCATTGGCTATACCATGGAACGCAGTGAAGACAGTCATCAAAAAGTGGAGAAAATATGGGACAACAGTGACGTTGCAAAGAACTGGACGTCCCTCCAAAACTGATGAAAAGACAAGATGAAAACTGGTCAGGGAAGCAGCCAAGAGACCTAGAGTAACACTGAAGGAGCTGAAGGAATTTCTTGCAAGTACTGGTTGTGTACTACATGTGACAGCAATCTCCCGTATTCTCCATATGTCTGGACTATGGGGTAGGGTTGCAAGACGGAAGCCTTTTTTTACACAGAAAAACATCCAGGCCCAGCTAAAATTTGCAAAACAATACATCAAGTCTCCCAAAAGCATGTGGGAAAATGTGTTATGGTCTGATGAGACCAACGTTGAACTTTCTGGCCACAATTCCAAAAAATACGTTTGGCACAAAAACAACACTTTGCATCACCAAAAGAACACCATTCCCATGGTGAAGCATGGTGGTGGCAGTATCATGTTTTGGGGTTGCTTTTCTTCAGCCTGAACTGGGGCTTTAGTCAAGATGGCGGGAATTATGAACAGTTCCAAATACCAGTCACTTTTGGCCCAAAACCTTCAGTAGTTTGTTAGAAAGCTGTACATGAAGAGGAATTTTACCTTTCAACATGACAATGACCCCAAGCATACATCCAAATCAACAAAGGAATGGCTTCATCAGAAGAAAAGTAAAATTATTGAATGGCCCAGCCAGAGCACAGACCCAAATCCAGTAGAAAATATGTGGGGTGATCTGAGGAGGGCTGTGCACAAGGGATGCCCTCACAATCTGACAGATTTGAAGCACTTTTGCAAGGAAGAGTGGGCAGATATTGCCAAGTCAAGATGTGCCATGCTGATAGACTCCTACCCAAAAAGACTGAATGCTGTAATTAAATCAAAAGGTGCTTCAACAAAGTATTACTTTAAGGGTGTGCACACTTATGCAACCAGCTTATTGTATGTTTTTCATTTTTTATATTTTTTTCCCCCTAACAGATTTGATTGTTTTTCAATTGAATTGTACAGGTTATAGGTGACATTAAAGGTGGGAAAAGTTCTGAAATGATTTATTGTGGTCTCATTTTTTTTATATCACAAAAACCTGGCATTTTAACAGGAGTATACACTTTTTATATCCACTGTATATAAGGGATGGTTCACCTTGTCTTGTAGCACTCTAATATGTTTATTTGCTTATTTTGAGTTCATTGATAAAAAGTAGCTGACACAAGAAACATTAACATTACCCTTTCCAACAACTAACAGGACAGACCAAACTGCTGGGGATGGACAACCCCCTACCAGATTCTTCATGGGGGGCTTTCCCTATATACATCCCCTCTAAGTTTAATATTCTAACTCCTTGGTTATACACCAATCATACGAAAAAATGATTCAGTCCAAAAGATCCCACATGACATCACCACCACCACGGTAACACACACATATTTTCTATATTTCATCCCCATCACACAGATATGCCCCAATAAACTTGTATGAAGAGACACCAAGGCGATATCCAAAATACAATAAAACGTTTATTAAAATAGATAAATAAAAGTGCACATGAGCGACAAGCCCTTCCTCAGATACATTAAAACAGTTAAGACATACATTTTAAATACCATGCCATCCAATCCAATCTTAGTATTTTACCCTCCTTTTCCTTAGGAAAGGTTTTAAAGGAACAGCAGTGTTTAAACCCGGGCTGCTATCAGCCCCTAACTTTATTATCCATCTCGCTTCATTGCATTCTGTTTCATTGACTACATCCCCACCTCTAACAGTTTTATTAACCATTTGTACTACCATAAATTTAAAAGAATGACCTTCTTTTTCACTAATGTGTTGTGCTAAAGCATTACGTAGGTTCCGATGTCTAATTTCATACAAATGTCCAAAAATCCAGTTCTTTAACATGCAGTTGGTTTTAACAATGTAATAGGAATCGCACATTTGACACATAGCTATATAAACAAGATTCATACTTCTACAATCTGCATATCCTTTCAAGTAATATCGTTGTCCTGTTGTGGGATGTATAAATAAATTATCCTTATAGATATAGTCACATGCTTTACAGTGACAACAAGGAAAAGTGCCTTGACGTTCTATCCTGACCATCCTGTCAGGACCTAACTTGGGTTCATGACATAATATGTCCTTTAAATTTTTATTCCTCCTAAAAGTAAATCTTGGTCGTTCTCCAACCGTCTCTGCTATTCTGCTATTCTGCGATCCGTACGCAGAACCCCCCAGTTCTTCTTGATAATGTCACAAACCCTACCCCCCTATGTCATTACCATATGTAAGCATAAATTGTCCTTGTCTGCAATGAACATCCCTTTTTTTATTCATGTCTCCATCACTGCCTTTCCTGTTATACCAGGGTTTGGCCCCTTGCCTCCGCTCAGACCTTACTGCATCCACTGATGTAACCACCTGTTATCCCCATCACACAGATATGCAAGAGCACTCCAAAAGATAAAACTCCCATTCCAAGCTGTTGTTTTTACCAGTGTAGTCACAGTGTCACCATCCTTCTCTCACCACTGTGACTGACTGTTCAGCTCAGCAGGTATTAATGAAAATGTAAACATCCTAGTAAAGTGCACATATTCATTCATAAAAAATTAAAAACAAAAAACGGTATACTCCTGTGTAGCACACACAGGCACTCTGAAACAGCTAATGAAACCATTTACTGCTCCCTCAGTATGTAGGTTGAACACTGCAGGTTAATCAGTTAGGAATCCATCACTTGTGAGTCATTCTAATACACCCCAGAGGATACATTAGACTTGGAGTTGCTTCCATATTATAAACAGAGTATGAAAAAATCTGATGAGATATGACTCGTACTGTTACATTTGTTCATGCTGTTGCAGGGCTGCTGTACAAAATGAAGATGTGCTTGTATAAAACACAATAGTGATAAACATAAATGTCTTTTAATTCTGTCTGGTACCAACAGTGTCACATACACCTTTGGGATCCTTTCAGCTCCCTTGCCTACCACACTGGTCTCCCTTGCAGGAAGTGATTTACTGATCTCTATTTCTGGCAGCGTAGCTCTATATTTGTGGCCCTCTGATCATACTTTTATGGTAAACAGGCAATGACTTCAGGATGCATTGCTGAAGTGAAGAGCTCATTGCAAAATGAGATTTATCTTACAAGATATTGTAATATTGCTTTTCCCTATATCTGTGTTATAGTGCAGCCAGCGATTTAACAGTTCATAGTAAGACTGTTATCACTGACGCTTTGTGGCTCAGTGACTTCTACTGTTTGATGTGCATTTTTAATTGCTGGTTTCTTACACTGCTGTAAGAATTTTAGAGATGCCATTCATAATTCTAATGTGACACTTCTTGTCAGCTGTAAGCAGTCCCCTCTGAGAGCTGCTTGACTTGTTTTTCATTATAAAAATCATCAAAGGAAGTATTTACAAAATGATGTTCCAGGAACAAAGCAGCATACTCTTCCCCTTATAAACTCCATCTAGAATATTTCAAAAGTTAAAGTGAGCAATCTGTATGCAGTTCATATACTGTTACTAAGTAAATATATGCAAACAGATTTAAGAAAAAGTTTCAGATCGAAACACATTCATGACAAAGACATGTAGTTTGAGTTTTTCCTATGGGTGTGTTATTTATAGAGAAATGTGCAGGTACTTTGAAATATGGTAAAGAATCTCACTATACATGTATTTGGTGTGTTACATACTGTTGTGGAACACATGAGAGCCTATCTGCTGGAAGCAGATCTGATCCAAAGCACACTGTCTGTCTTTGATCAGTTTAAATGATTTGAACCTTGCAAATACTACAACTGACTGTTAGGTGAAGTTTTGTGGCATAGGTTCATTTGTGAGAACCACTTCATTCATATAGCAGATTCAGTGGTGCTGATAATGTGCTCACCTGCTTCAAATCCTTTTATTTTATCTTGTGTTTATTCATGTGCCCATTAATTGCTTTTCTCCCATGCATTACCAGTGGTGGCTGGTGACTTCAAATTAAAGGGGGGCTGCAGGAGACAGCTGAATGGGTGGGGCCAATGGTAAGGGGTGTGGCCAACTAGAAAGGGGTGGCGCTATGCTCAAAACCACAACAGCTGGAACTTTAATTGATACGCTGCCCTGGGTGCCAAACAGTCATTACAAGAGTCCAATCAAGACAAAATGAAGTGTAGAAGAAAAAAATATTTCAATGCATTGGCTACATGACAACTTACTTAATATCTAGATGGAAACACAGGTTGTGAAGCATAAAAAAAGTAAATTACTTTTTAAATACATTACTGGAATGCCAGTCAAAATCAAGTATAAAAAATAACAAGCAGCACTCAACTCAAACTACTACTCCTTGCACTGCAGTTCTAATATTCAGCTTTATAAAATTACCAAGTAACATGTTGAAAGTAGAAATCTCTGTGATACCCCCACTTGTAAAAATGTTTCTTATCCAAAAAAAGACCTGCTGCCTGACAACTACCTACTTGTTTCATGCGGAAGACATGATCAAAGTAAAAAATTAACAGCAAACAAGAAACAAGCTCAAGATAAATTGCTTAAAGGATTCCTGCACAAGTTATGGACCACACATGATAGATTGGCATTCTGTTTATTTTATGGGTAAAGACTGCAAAGGTGACTGCAAGTCTCCAACAAATGTAATGAGCTTCTGAAAATACTGTAATCCTGTTCTTTATCACAAATACTGTCATATGCATTTCAATACCCAAGGCTTATACATTATTTAGTTATGTAAATATTCTCTGCATGGTAACAACGAAAAGGTTTTCAATGCTGGTAATTCTTTAACAGTATGCTTATTAAAGCATACTTGCATCTTACAATCTCCAACAAGCTTACCTGATGGTCATTAAAGCATTGCTACTTAAACACAGAGCAACAGGGCACTGCGACAGCATGCATTTTCTGAATAATAATAAGCATAAATCAACAGTATAAACATATGACAGAAAACCAGAACATTCTGCAAAATCAAGGACAGATGAAAAGCCACGGTCGTACTTGTGGTCTACCTTGGATGGGGGAATACTCTGCACACTTCCAGTGCATAACTGCTCCTTGCCTTCCTTAGACATATCCAGAGCCACTACAATGGGGAGTGGGGTGCAACAAGTATGTCACAATTTGAAATGTCTCTGGCTGACGGTGATGGCTCTGACACTCATACCTCTCAACTTCAGAGCAAGAAATCTGGACAAAGCCATACATAGAACTAGAAGTGGGACATAGGCCCAAAAATAAGGACAATTTTTAAATATTGCTCTTATAAACTTAGAAAGATAATAGAACAGTAGTAGGTCTTGCATTAGTATGAATTTTCTGAAGGATATGAAATCTGAAACTCAAATGTCTGCCATTATTTTCTAACTTCAATCTTTAATGATTTGCCACTAATTTGCCCGAAAAACACAATTTTATGAAAAACAGACCAAAAATGTGATGCAAAAATATAAAATTGCCACACAATACAGCTGGGAACCTGCCAAAGAAGGGACACCTTTTTAATATTGACACTGTTAACTTGAGCAGCTAACAAAATAAGAGCATCTACATGCATTTCTGAAATAAAAATAATCTACAACTCTGATCATTACAGTTATTTATAATTGTAAACCCTCCAAGTTTTCTTCCAAAATTGCCATTTTGAGGAGGGATAATTATGGGAGAGCAACATTTTGAGCCAAAATATAGGACAGTTGAGAGGTTTGGATATTCCTAATTCTATAAAGCGATTTGCACGTACCTCTCAACCTCTTAATGCAGGAAATCTGGACAAGGCCAAATATATTGGGGGAACATGCAAACACTACTAAAAATTGTTCTTGTATAAACTTAAGACAGTTGATAGAATAACAGGTCTTGCTTTCGTATGCATTTTTCTGAAGGTTATGACATCTGAAACTCAATGTCTGTCATTTAGTGTCTTCATTCCTAAATTATTTGCCAGAAAACCACAAACTTTATGAGGAACAAACCAAACATAAGAAGCAAATATCTATTTATTCTGCAAAAATATGGACAGCTGAGAGGTATAGTTCAACCAGGGCTGTCTGAGTTTGCTGCCCTTTCCCCCTCACAAAATCATGGTCAAATGGAGCTTACCCCCTGCAGCCATTCCAATGTCCCATTCCTTGGTTATTTTGCCCCATTTACTATAAACACTGCAAATGTGCATACTGCTTTACTTCTGCAATGATTTGGATGTCATTTGAAAGTTTTATTTTGCATTTTACAGCACAAACCCTAATAGATATCTGCTAAACAAAGCAATGCAGTCTCACAATGAAAATAGACTTAGCATTAAAACTTATCTACCCTTAAAACTCACATGCATTGAAACAGCATTGAAACCCACATTCAAAGAAAATACATTTTGTCAGTGGCAGATAAAGATTAACTTTGAGCTGTTTTCAATTCATAGGCCCCTTGAACACGAAACATACACATGCTCTTTGATACACCTTCCTGGTTGTATTCAATTATATTCTTTGTACAATACAGTACAGTTGTTAGAGGGCATTTATTGTTTTGAACATTTTTCCAGTAAACAATGAAACAAAATGCATGCACCAATGACAAAACTGCCCAATTCAGAACATTTCTATCATAACAGTCTACTCAACCTTCTACAGTCCACCAGTATCAGTAAATATGCACAATCTCTGAAGTAGTAAAAGTCATCTAAATAATTCCACATTAAAGAAATCTGTAACTAATGAAGAGGTTGCTGCTAGCAAACAACTTTATATGTCATTGTTCCATCTACAAATAAAGTGCCTGTTGCCCTTGAAGAATAAATTGCCTATGTTGCATGCATTAAAAGAAATGATAAGCTAGTAATATCGCAAAAGGGAATGGATGGCAAACTGATAGGTTCATAGTTACTAGGTATCTTTGCCAAAAGGGACTGCAGCATCCACCCCCTTTACAACACAGTACAGTATCAGCAATGCATCTACCTACTGTGAGAGTAGAATCTACAGCCTTCTGCATCAAAAGCAAGTACAATACCTGTTGTGCTATTAACAACACAAGCAAGCTCAGCATAAGCAGCACTAAAAACTTGTGTTCCCCTGGAGCTCTCAACTCCTTGTAAAATCTTCTCGACACTCAGCTGTATCTCTGAACTTTGCAGCACAAGAAATCTGGAAAAAGCTGAAATTTATTGGGGGGGCAAATGCCCCGAAACCAGGGACACATTTTAAATATTGCTTGTATAATGTTGGAAAGTTGCTAGAATGAAATGCTGTGTTACCACCATACATTTCACTGTCACGTCTTGAGCCCAGGGGACCCTGTGCAAAACAGTCAGAGAAACATACCACTGCACTATGCCAAATCAGTTGTTTTGTGAAAGAGAGGAAAACTAAAACTTAAATGGCTACCATTTAGTGAATTCAGTTCCCACCATAGCTGTCAACCTCTTAGCATAAAACATCTGAACAAAGCCAATAATGGGGGAATACAGCCCCCAAACATTCATTGAATTCAGTTCTCATCATAGCTCTCAACCTTAGCACAAAATACCTGGACGAAGCCAATAATGGGGGAATACAGTCCCAAATATAGGGACAAATTTCGAATATCCATGTTATAAATGTAGAAAATTGCTAGAATAAAAGGTTTTGTGTTACCATGTACTTTCTGAAGAATATGAAGTCTGAAATTCAAATGCTTGTTGTTATTTTTAAACATTTGTTAACCAGGAAACTAGTCTGACTTGGAACAAAAGCCAGTTTTCAGTAGAGCAGGGAGAAACACTCTAGACACATCTTTGTAAGATGAGAGGACATGCAGACTCCACACAGAAGGCACCCCAGCCAAGAATCAAACCAGTGAAGCTGTAGCTGTCAGGCAACAATGCTACCAGTGCACCACTGCACTACAGACTTTGCAAGGAAAAATGAAGATAACAGATACCACAGATTTTATGAGGAAAAGAACAAATATGAGGCAAAAATCTGCAATTTTTTTATAAATGGTGGTGGGTAGGGAATTCAGGTCCTTGCCATCTGCATCCAAGGTACAGGGTTCAATCCTGAGTATCTCTACCCACCACCATGTGTTCTCTAGCCACCAGTATATAGCAACTGGGGCATTTTACACACACCACAAGGCAACACATTTTGCATTACTATGAATTTTCTTTCTGAAGGATATAAAGTCTAAAGCTCAGTCCTCAATGAATTGCCAGGGATTTGCCAGAAAAACTCAATTTTATGAGAAGCAGACCAAAACTATGAGGCAAAAACCTGGACATATATGTTTTCCATTCAAGCCTTACCAAAAAAAAAAAAAAAAATACCTTCAGGGTCTTTCCAAACGATAGTCTTGATCAGCTCTGCAGTACTGGTAAAAGGACCCAACTAGCATAAAACAACTACGTTGACTGTCTGACTGGGGGAGAAATAACAGTTAGTTTAAATTTCAATCCACGTTCCAACAGCCAGACAGAAAATAAAAAGCAAGCAAGCAGTTCTGCATCAGCCGCAAACGCGGAAGTTATTACTCATCAGTCCTCTGTAAAAATGCTGGTTAGCCATGAACGAGGAAGACACACAAGTTTTTCTTTTTTTTTCTTTGCTAATATAGGTGGTTGGTTGCTGCAGAAATGAGAAATGGAACTCCATGGACCTCTAGAATTCATCATTAGGGGTCTGTGGAATACAGTTTTGGAATCACTGCTGTAGAATACCCCCCCCCCCCCATTTGCAGACCTTTTTTGACAACTTCAAATGGCGCAGTTCTCCTAATAACCTTGTACCCAATACCATTCCATACTCCTCCGAATTCTATTCCCAACTGCCATAAGAATATTAATAATCAAAATGTAGCCCATATGGTGGAGTTACCATGCAAGCAAGCTTTACAGCAAAAATAAGTAACTTTAAGCTATCTGCAACAAATCTCCACTCTCCCATTATAAAAGGGACTTAAAACTATAATCAAAACCCTGAAGCTATCAAGTAGTACAAGGCCATGTGGGAATTCAGTGTCACTACTCACTACCAGCTCCAAAAGCTTTCTTCAGTTATTGCAGTAAGTTTAGAATTGATGCCTATTGCTGCACCAGGCTCATTTCCAGTGGAGTCTCTAACTCTGATCCCAAAGCTAATTTAATGCCTCCTACCCAGCCAGATGCCCCTGCTAATAGGCCAATGTGGAACACAGACCATAGCAATGTGTGACAAACAGTCAAAATGTGAAACACCCTATTTTCGCACTGCACGAAAAGCATACCTTGACCATGGCCATAGCCTTTCAACCAAAATGTATGTGGGCATACACACACACACACACACACACACACACACACACACACACACACTAGAGAGCTCACCTGCTGTAGAATATCATATCCAGTCCAACGGAGCAGTAAAATCCACGTAGCCCGCGCAGTGCAATCCCAAAATCCAAGTCACAGTCACCAAACTAAAATCCATGTAGCCCACACAGTGCAATCCCCCACAAGAGCTCAAAACTCACCTCACCTCTCTCCTGATTGGTCCTGCCTGCAGATGAAGCAGTCCGGAGCGCCTCTGTTCTGTGCGGTCATCACCGCATTGATTATTGGGCATCTGCGGGGCAGAAATGCCTTCCCCTGTATCCGGACTGCTGACAAAGGCAGTCTCACCGCATTGATTCCTGGGCATCTGTGGGGCATGCCTTCCCCTGTATCTGGACTGCTGACAAAGGTAGTCTGGAGTTCAGTCTGAGTTCTCCGTGCGTCCGCGTATGCGCTGAGTGGAGTTCTCGGACTCGTGAATTTTTAAAAGTTATTTTTTTGTTTTCTTCTTGTCTTCACTGTTTTGTTTTCTTTTCTTTTTGTTTTTCTAGGTGGAGGGGCTGCAGTCTTGCAGTCCTATAGCATGAGCAGCCCCTGTACATTACTACCTTCCCTTTCTTAAATCTTGTATCTTTCCCATTACGGGACTGTCATTAAACCAGTCCAAGTTAAGCATTACTAAGATACTTGAATTTAAAACAATCTTAATACCACCGTTGCCCACTGCACAGTGTTAGTTAGCAGTGCTCTGTATAGTAGCAAATGCCTAGACAGTAAAATTCCCCTATAAAGTTAGGATTGTGTCTAAATCCTCTTGAACAGTGTGGCATTGCATGGAATTAAACTTAGAGCAGCTAGCCTGTGTAACGAATAGTACTACCATATCCTAGCACTATACAATATCTTGTCCTTAACTCTAGAAACTACCATAGGAGACCCTTGTTAAAACCCAAGCCTTAATTAAATTCCAATCCTTAATCCTAAACAGCCCACCCTATTACAGGATTGGACAACATGGATATGCAATTTTCTAATGTCTCTGTGGCCATCTTGGTAGATTTGGGCATCCTAAGGCAATGTAACAATTGTTTCATGTTCTCAGACAATCAGTTAATCATTAAATAAAATAATACAGTATGTGAGAGATGTAAATACACAACTTCTTTGGAGGCAAAAATCTCTCATGCGAATGAGGTTGTTAAGAATACCCACACTACGTCCATGAAATATACTGCTCATCACACACAGCTTGTCTAGTAGGCACTTAAAAAAAACCTTCCCAAATCCCAAAGACCTCAAAAGCTGCCTAATGGCAATACTGCTCTTCAGCAATCTCTAAAACACACGCCTAACATCTCAGATAAGCCTACACCCAATGGTCATCTCAAGATCAAAGCCCATAAGGCAAAGATACACTTTACCTAATATTCTTGTCATTGGGGATTCCACTGTGCAACACATACATGCCAAACTCACCAGGAGAAGATAGCAATTAGTTGCTTATCTGGAACTAGGATCCACATTACTACACACACATTCAGCTCACAGCACCCCAAGTACTGATATGATTCTATCATAGTCCATGTGGGTGTAAATGACCTGAGACATACCTCACTGGACTATATGAAAAATGCCATAATGGCTCTTTAGGAATTTGTGTGGAATATTTGTCACAGACAGGTACGAGTTTGGATTGAGTAGCATTCAACCTTTTCCAAGGATAATGCCACAGTACAAACATGAAATGATTGATTTTAGTAATACCTTGGTTCCTGATGTCACTTCATGGGGATTCAGTATCTGTCAGCCTATGAGGACATGGTCAACAGACCAAGTTGCTTTGCCAAAGATGAGTTGCATCAGTCCCCACTAGGCTTTTGATTATTGGCTAAAATGTTTATCCACCCCCTTATAGCCTTTGTAAGGCAATGCCAAAAAAAAACCTACCAGAATATTGAAAAAAATGTCCAAGCAACCTTAAGGTGTTACTATTCAATGCTAGGAGCCTAAAGAAAGAACTTCACACCCTTCAAGCCCTCCTCACTCTGGAAAATGTAGTCATCTGTGGAGTGATCAAGACTTGGTTAAAAGCCATATAAAGCATTCCAGCAGTGCAAAGCAACACTCATTTAGACCAACAACAGCACAGACTGGGGCCAAAGGTGGAGGTGTCTTGATCTACATCAGTAACAAACATACCTCCAGGTTGGCTAAATAAGATGATACCATATAACTCATCCATGTGAAAGTCACCATAGATAGGGTCCTTTCACCATAGCATGGCTAGCTACAGGTCACCATCTATGCCCCTAGGGTCCCATGACTCTTACATAAACCTACTAGAGGTGCTCACCATCCAACCAAACACCCTATTCATAGGTGACTTTAACTACCCCTCTATAGACTGGGAAACCTACACTGCCTCAAACTCACAAGCACAATGCTAACTGGAATTTATTAACATGAACACTCCGGAACAGATAGTGCAAGCTCCAACTAGAGGATCAAACATTCTGGATTTGGTACTCACCAACATGGGAGTGTGTTGTACACCCCCCCCCATGTCTTCACTAGTGAGGTTGGATCACAAAGCTGTCTTCTAAGAAGTAAAAATCATCTTGGAAAACCCAGCTAAACCAGTAACAGTTAGGAACTATTCTAAGGCAAACTACATCCTATTAAGTGAAATTTGTTTCAAAATTCAAGGCTCCCCCTAACCCTGACCACAACTACCAATACAAAATTATTCACACTCTCTATACAAACATGTGAACGGCTGCATAGAGGCTGCCATATCTACCAGATACAAACTAAAAACAAACACAGCTGGAGGAATCCTCTCATAAACAGGGTTTATAATAGAGCAAAATCATGCAAACAGGTAACCTGTAAATGGTTCATCTCCCAGGCCCATGCTTATACTTATCAAGGGTATCAGAACTTGCCAGAGATTTGGGATGGATGGCTAGGCTTAAAAAGGCCCTTGTGGTCGTTAGCCTAGTAAACACCTATGAACCTCTGAAATCAGTCAAAGCAACTCCCTTAAAGACAAGTGCTCTCTTCTACAACTAAACAAGAAACTAAGAGGTCTAATTAAGTCCAACAAGGTCAACTATGAGGTCAGGATGACATAGCAAATCTACTGGCTGATAAATTCAGCTTTAACTTCACCCTCCTTTC
Source organism: Protopterus annectens (assembly GCF_019279795.1). NCBI lineage: Eukaryota > Metazoa > Chordata > Ceratodontiformes > Protopteridae > Protopterus > Protopterus annectens. Next base: position 530,552,172 of record NC_056726.1, read on the forward strand.
TCCCCTGCTCCTATGGTTTAATCCCCTCCAACATACCTCCCCAACTATTAGCAGGGATCAGATGCTGGCAGTACTCACTAAAGGCAAGAACACCGCATCTATGCATCCTGAAAAACTCCAGGGATCTGAACTTTGCTTGTGACATAAGCAGAATGTGCTGGAGAGACAAATATGTGTCCCAAAGGATCTCCATGCTATGCAGTAGATTGGATGGGCAATCATAAATTTACCCCTGGTCTGGCCCCCGTGTTCCTTATGGACAGAGGCCTTCAATAAAAAAAAGTATTATCCTAACACCCCCCCCTACAAATCCCTTAGTTACCCCTTATTAACAGGTCCCCCATATAAATGTCCATGATACTTGGGATCCAAATGGGTTTGGGGTATACAGCTGGGCTTGTAAGGGCATTAGTTCTTGTTAGCCTAGTAAAACTGAGGGTAATGCTACTCAATGCTAGAAGTCTAAATCTCAAAATGAACTCACTCAAGGCACTCCTTAAAATGGAGAACATCAATATCTGTGCAGTGACTGAGACCTGGTTCAAGATGCATTACAAGGCTATAACTCATACCACACTTTTTGGCCATCTAACCTGGACCAGAACACCAAAGGCGGAGGTGTGTCCATATTCATTAAGGATAGCCACACCTCCAGGCTAGTTGCACAGCATAATGCATCCGAGGTTATCCAAGTGCAACTAACTCTGGGCAAAACTGCAATCCAAATTGTAGCTTGCTACAGATTCCCTACCATGCCCCAGGATTCCCACTCCTCTTTTCTTGATATACTGGAAAATATTAGGGTTCAACCAAACACCCTAATAATGGGTGATTTCAACTACCCCACCATTAACTGGGAAAACTACTCATGTACCAACCCCTTCACTCAGCGCTTTCTGGAATTCATAAATTCCAATGCCCTGGATCAACTTATCCACACCCCCACCAGGGGCAACAATATCCTACACCTAGTCATTACCAACATGAGTGACTGGTGTTCCATACCTGAAATCAACTCCTCGTTGGTCAGATCCGACCATAAGCTAATCGCCATAGATATCCGCATCCCGCCCCCACCCACCATTAAGGAAACCACTGTAAAAAATTTCTCCAAAGCCAACCTCATGCTTCTTAAGACAGAAGTAGCAAACTTCATGACACCCATGCAGATGGACAATACAGTTACAACTGCTGAATCCTAAACAAATGGACTCTATAAGCACTTATACGAGTGCATGGATCGTGCTATCCCAAACAGAACCATGATGCTATCCTCCAAAAAAAGGAAGCCAATCTGGTGGTCCCCTGCCATAAACAAACTCTACAACAGAAGGAAGAAACTGTTGCAAAAGCGAGTAAAATCCAATGAGTGGAGGAGCTCCCTGGTCAGCCTCAGTAAGAAGCTGAGATCCCTTATAAGAGCCTCCAAAGCTAGCAATGAAAACAAAATTGCTACTGATTCTAAGGGCAACCACAAAGCATTCTATAGCTATGTCAAGAATCTCAATGGCAACACCCAGATCTGCTCTGAGTTACAACACAATGGCACGAAAATTACAGAACCAACTGATATTGCCAACATCCTGGCAGATAGGTTCAGTGCTAACTTTACCCCCTTCTCACCCCCTAAAGGGGCCCATATCTATACAGGATGAATGCAGAGTTCCTGTAATCACATCTATGCAGGTAAAAGCTGCACTCTCTAAAACCAAAAACACAGCATCCATGGGACCGGACAACATCCCAGGCTGTATTTTACATGAACTTCAGAATGAACTGGCTCCCCACCTAAGCACCATGTTCAATCATAGTCTCATGTCAGGCTTTGTAGCCACTGAATGGCACACAGCAACAGTTATCCCACTCCACAAAGGGGGAGCCACCACTGATCCTGGGAACTATCGCCCTTTTAGCCTGATGAGCCTGGTCTGCAAGGCCATAGAACATATAATCATGTAACTCATAAACAAAGACATTGGTAACCTCCAAACTCTGGACTCCACCCAGTTCGGGTTTGTGAAAGGCAGTCACCAAAGCCATAGACGAGGGTAAGTTGGTTCACACAGCCTATTTTGACCTCAACATCATCCCCCATTCTGGAATTATAGCTAAACTCACTAAACTAGGTATAAATCCCTATGTCACAAGATGGGTTGCCAACTGGCTCACTGAAAGAACCCACACTGCAAAAGTAGCAGACTCCAAATCTGACTTCAAACCAGTGACAAGTGGAGTACCACAGGGTTCAGTCCTGGGACCTCTCCTGTTTGGTATCTACTTCTCTGAAGTACAGGCTAACACAGAAGGCCTCTGGCTAATGAAGTTTGCAGATGACTGCAAACTAGGAGCCATAGTCGAGTCCCCAAATGATGCGCACATCCTACAGAAGAACCTCACTGAGACAGATGCCTGGTGTCAGAGGCATGGCCTCAAGCTCAGTGCCAAAAAGTGCATTGTCATCCCCTTTGGTAAAAACTCTGTACCCATGAACTACCACATAAACAGCAGTCTACTTAATGCAGAATATGTGATAAGAGACCTTGGGACCCAGGTGGACAGTAGTCTCTCCTTTGAGAGTCACATTGCCACAGTAGTCAGGAAATCCTTCTATGTGGCACACCTCATCACAAAAGGGTTCTCATCCAGGAAAAAAGAGGTCATTGTTCCCCTCTACTTGGCACTCATTAGACCCATTATGGAGTACAACGCCTCTTTTGGAATGTACCTCACAAGACATCTGCAGCAGCTGGAAAGGCCACAGAAGTACCTCACAAAGAGGATTACTGGCCTCAAATAGATGCCCTACACTGACCGTCTCAAAAGACTCCAGCTTTACTCTGTAGCATATCGCCTACTCCGAGGAGATCTCTACCTAACATACAAAGCTATGTTAAACCCAGAGCTGTTGGACATGCTACACCTTAAGAAATCCAAATCTCTCCGAGCTACATACTCTAGGGACCTAAACCTTGTCACCACAATAAACAGGACATGCTGGAGGGATAGATTCCTGTCCCAAAGACTTCCTATACTCTGGAACAAGCTACCCATCTATGTCAAGCAAAGTTCCTCATTAGCACTCTTCAAGAAAAATCTTGATGAGTGGATGGGAAATAGGAAATACACCCTGGGGATCACTTTTGTGGCTCTGCTCGACAGGGGCACAGGAAATTAACTTTCTTGGGTGGCATAAGCCAGGGAACCTTGTTGGCTAGGCTTACTTAGGCCCTTGGGCCAATAGCCTAGTACCTACCTATGAACCTATGAACCTATGTACATAGGCAACCCTCTACTACTACCACCTAGGAACACAATACAAGAGAGATGTAAATACATTAAAAAAACTAGAATCCTTAGTGTCTCAGTCCCAAGACAGTACATCTGGCACTGAAATGGTTATCTGCTCAAATACAAACACCACACCTCTAACACCACCCACACATGTACAACACACTCCTACATATGCAGAGGTGCTCAACAAAAACATAGCTAAACAAAAGTGACCTCCAAAGCAAAAACATGCACACACACATCACAGCCCACAGCAACAAGAACCACACATAGTACACATGCATGTGTTTCAAAGCATCTAAGGTCCAGCCACAAACCCAACATACTAGTCATAGGGCACTATCGTGAGACACACATATGTGCCCCTCACCAGGCTAGACAAGGAGATAGTCATGGTAAGTTGCTTGTCAGGTGTTAGAATCTGCCATATCACGTATGCACTCAAGTCTCTTAACAACAGGCACTGTTATGACTCTGTAAATAGTCCATGTTGGTGTGAATGACTTGAAATGTACCTCTCTGGACTATATGAAGAGAGACATGATTGATCTCACTGAATATGTGTCCCAGGCAGACATGTCCCTAGCCTTAAGCAGCATCCTACCATCACCCAGAATGATGCCTCAATACAAACATAAAATGGTTGACTTTAACAATTGGCTTAGTTTCTGGTATCATTCCAAGGGGATCCAATACCTGACAGCCTGGAAGGACATGATTGACAGACCACAGTGCTTTGCCAGATATGGCCTTCATCTGTCTCCCCTGGGCTTCAGGCTTCTGGCAAAGGCTCCTGTCTCCCTCTTAGTGCCTTTTTGTGGCAAAGTCATGAGCAGAAAATTACCAATGTGAAAAAGTCTTCTAAACAAAGTGTAAAGGTCATGCTGCTAAACACTAGGAGTCTTAGCATGAAACTGCACCCATAGGTTCATAGGTTCATAGGTTGGTACTAGGCTATCAGCCTTAGGGCCTATACAAGCCTAGCCATAACAATTCCCTAGATATTTCTTGCCACAATATTTACTTCCCTGGACCCCTGTCTAACAGGGCGACTGACATGATGCCTGGGATGAATTTCCTATCTCCCATCCAATCGTTAGGGTTCCTTTTGAAGAGGGCCAAGGAGGCTCTCTGCTTGATATGTATGGGCAGTCTATTCCAGAGTATGGGGAGTCTCTGGGTCAGGAACCTATCCCTCCAGCATGTTTTGTTCATTGTGATGACAAGGTTTAGATCCCTGGAGCGTGTGGCTCTGAGGGAGTTTTTTCAAATGGTCAGCATAGGGCATCTGCTTTAGGCCTGTGATTCTTTTAGCAAGGTATTACTGCGGCCTTTTCAGCTATTGCAGATGTCTTGTGAGGTACATACCAAATGGGGTAATTGCAAGCATTCCTCACCATGGAGGATGCTGACATTTGTGCGGTCACTGAAACCTGGTTCAAAGCTGCTGAGAGCACCCCGGCCTTACCAGGTTACTCATCCCACCATACTTTCAGACCCCAAATGGAGGGCTACAAAGCAAAGGAGGTGGAGTTTCAATATTTATCAAAGACATACACACCTCCAGGCTGGTCAAACAGAATAATCTTCCTCAAGGAAGAGTAAACCTGTCTGGTGGACAGGAGCAATAAACAAACTCTATAATAAAAGGAAAAAAAATGCTGTCCAGGACCAAAAAGGAGTAGGTCCCAATACTTTCCAGTCTCATGTCTTTGTCTGGTGGACAGGAGCAATAAGCAAACTCTATAATAAAAGGGAAAAAATTGCTGTCCGGGACCAAGAAGGAGTAGGTGCCAATACTTTCCAGTCTCATTACACCTTACACTAACCTGAGACACCTGCGCTCTTCTAACAAATCTCTGATCCATACTACTAAAACTAACAATTTAGCAGGTGATTGCTTGTTCTCTAATGCTGTTGGAAAAATATGGAATAAGCTTCCATCTGAGATTTCATCTCTCACATCACTCCCTCTGTTTAAAAGGAATCTAAAACTTTATCTCAATAAACACTGGATTTGCTCCTGTACTAACCCAGACTAACCCTCTCCTCTTTTCTTTTTCTTATTTCTTTCTCACTTTTTCTCTATTCTTTTTCTTCCTCATATCTCTAATACCTTTCCCTTTTCACCTCAACTCATTTTTTATCAATTTTTATGTTAAATTTCATTGTAATTAATAATATGTTTATGTCACAATAATACTTGTTTTGTAATTTTGTAATTAATATTGGATCTTTTCTCCCCGGGCCTCTACTGAAAATGGACATATATCCAGCTAGACTAGCCCGGTCAACAAATGTAAAATAAAATAAATAAATAAATAAACAAAACACTCCAAGTGCAGTTAACTGTTGTCAAAACACCTATTCAAATCATAGCTGGCTACATACCCTCAACCATGACTCAGGTCCTCCACTACACCTATCTGGACTTACTTGAATCCATCAAGATTCATCCCTCTACCTTGATCCTGGGTGACTTTTACTGCCCAACCATAGACTGGCAGACCTATTCTAGCCCAAACATGAATGCCCAGAGATTTCTGAACTTTGTCAGTGCTAATGCATTGGATCAGCTGGTTGGCACTCCATGACAGGTGAAAATATCCTGGACCTGATACTAACATGAGTGGCCAATGTAGCACCCCTACAGTGTCCTCCTCCTTTTTAAGATCTGACCATAAAATGATCACTTTTGAAGTCACCATCTCCCCCGACCCCCCCCCCCCCAGGCTGAAACAAGAAAACTTTTCCAAAGCTGACTGCAATCTCCTGAGAGCAGGTATAAGCAGCTTCACAGCCACCATCCCTTCAGTTGGAACTAGCACTAATGTCCAAGCCCACACAAAAAAAAAACTATATGAGCACCTAGATAGCTGTAGCTGTATGGACTCAGCAATACCTGACAGGACCAAATAATCTTCCTCAAGGAAGAGTAAACCTGTCTGGTGGACAGGAGCAATAAACAAACTCTATAATAAAAGGAAAAAAAATTGCTGTCCAGGACCAAGAAGGAGTAGGTGCCAAGTTGGAAGCCATCCCTCCTTTGTTTGAACAAGCAAATAAGGTCACTGTTGAAATCCTCTAAGGCTAACTTTGAGTTCAAATTGGTCACATCTACTAAGGACAATCACAAGGCCTTCTTCACATACATCCACAATCTCAAAGGAAACACCCAAATCTGCTCTGAACTGGTGGTCAAGAACACCACATGCACAAAAGCCATAGATATAGCCAACTTGCTGGCAGACAGGTTCAGTGAAAACTTCACCCTCCATCCCACATCAGTAAATCAGGACATCCCCAACACCTACCCCCCTCCTCTCATCACCAGGGAGCAGGTCTTTAATGCCTTCTCAAAGGCATAAAATACAGTCTCTATGGGACCTAACAACATCCCTGGCCGTGTCCTGCATGAACTCAGGCATGAACTCTCGGCTCCATTAAGCACCCTATTCAACCTAAGGCTGAGCACTGGCTTCATCCCAGCCAAATGGAGGACAGCCATTGTCATTCCTCTACACAAAGGTGGAGCATCCACTGACCCAGGCAGTTATAGGCCCATCAGCCTAACTAGCTTGATCAGCAAGGCCATGGAACACATTATCATGGACCTTATAAACAAGGATATTGGCAACCTTCAAAAGCTTGACCCCACAAAGCTTGGTTTTGTCAAAGGGAGATCATGCCTGTTAAACTTGGTCGACTTCTTCAAAACAGTCACCAAAGCCATGGACGAGGGGAAGACAGTGCACACCGCCTACCTTGGCCTGGCCAAAGCTTTCAACACTATTCCCCATTTGGGCTTAATAGATAAACTCTCCCAGCTAGGTATCAAACCATATGTTACCATATGGGTAGCTAACTGGCTCATTGATAGAACCCACTCAGTCAAAATAGGGGAAGCAATCTCTAGTAGCAGACCCATAACGAGTTGTGTGTGTTGGGGCCTCTAATGTTTGGGATATACATTTCTGAGGTGCAAGTCAAAAACCAGTGGTCTGTGACTGGCCAAGTTTGCAGATGACTGCAAGCTGGGTGCTGTCTTAAATTCCCCTAGTGATGTGAACATCTTCCTAAAGGGTCTTACCCAAACTAATGACTGGTGCCAGAAGCATGGCCTCAAACTGAATGCCAAGAAATACATCATTATCCACTTTGGAGAAAATGGGGTCCCCACTAATTATCACATTAACAACAACATACTAAGCACACAATCATTCGTGATGGGCTTGGGCACCCAGGTTAATAACAACCTGACTTTTCACCACCATGTTGCCTCCATCGTATGGAAGGCTTTCTACATGCCCCACTTCATATGTAAGGGTATTTCATCCAGGAAGAAGGAGGTCATAACATCACTGTACTCCTCCCTTATCAGACCCATTATCGAGTACAATGTCCCCTTTGGCATCTACCTTGCCAAGGACATGCAGCAGCTGGAGAGACCACAGAGGTTCCTGACTAGGAAAATGCAGGGTCTCAAACACATATCCTATACAAATAGGCTAAAAGCCCTGTCCCTCTACTCAGTCTCATACAGACTTCTCAGAAGTGACCTGTGTCTGACATACAAGGCCATCTTAGACCCAGCCTTGCTGGAGTTGCTGCTTATCCGTAAGTCAAACTCCACTTGATCAACCCACATGCAAAACCTCAACCTGGTCTGTGACATAAATAGAACTTGTTGATGGGACAGATTTGTATCCCAAAGACCTCCCCATCTGTGGAATAGACTCCTTCTCCATGTCAACCAGAGTACCTCACTAGCCCTCTTTAAGAAGAACCTGGATAACTGGATGGGAAATAGAAAATACACCCCTGGGATCCCACCTGTATCCCTGCTGGACAGGGGAAACAGGTGCTGACTTTGTGGGAACATGGGCAAAATTCTGGTCTAGGCTTATAAGGGCCTCCAGGCCAATAGCCTAGTATCATCCTATGAACGTATGAACGACCTATGAACCTAATATTCATTGCCTGATGCAGGCATAACAGTACTTTGCTCATGTCCAGGCAGTAGACTTTATAAGAGAAACTCTTTGGGTCATCCAGTCATTTCTGCTGGAGACTCTTGAGTCTCTTAATCCTGTTAGAACCTTTTAATTCATTTACTTTTCTGTTGGTCACTTAAAACAGTTCTGCTGAGACCACCCCTGCTTTCATTACTTTGGGGAATCAAAGCCAGTCTGTCAGTTCTACACATCTGAGAATAACATTCAAAGCTGGAAGACCAGCCACACAAGACAGTACTCCTTTGTTGAGATGGGGGGGGGGGGGTCAAACATGTCATCCCAGGCAGACAGATACTCTTATGGATCCCTTTAGAAAGACACCAAAAACTAAGCCAATTGTTGAAGTCAAACATTTTTTGCTGATATTGTGGTATCATTCTTGGTGAAAGCAGGATGCTGCTTAGGGCTAGGGTGATGCCTGCCTGGAGCACATACTTTGACAGCTCAATCATGTCTCTTCATATAGTCCAGGGAGGTACGTCTCAAGTTGTTCACACCAACATGGACACTGACAGAGTTATACTTGTACCTGTTGTGGAGTGACTTGAGTGCATGTGTGATGTGGCAGTTTCTAGCACCTGACAAACAGCTGACTGTGACCCTCTCCTTGTTGAGCCTGGTGAAGGGGACATCAGTGTGTCTTACTATTGAGTCACCAATGACTAGTATGTTTGGTTTATTGCTATGCCTTACGGGCTGCATTGGTTTATTGTTTTGCCTAATGGGCTGTGTTTGTAAGACCCTGATGCGCTGACTATTGTGTGTGATGTGATTGGAGTTGTGTGTGGAATGCTTGCTGTGTGTGATGTGATTGGTGTTGTGTGTGTAATGTTTGTGAGTGTGTTTGTGTTTTGGAGGTCTCTTTTGTTTAGGTAAGTTTTTATTGAGGACCCCCACATAGGTGAGTGTGTGGCTCTGTGATGTAAGTGGTGTGGTGCTTGTACTGGCAATCTCCTCTTTGTTAGGTGTACTGACTGTGGTGTGAGAGAACATAGATTCCAGCCTACTGATGTAGATGCATATCTCGCAAGTAGAAGAATTATGAGCTAGGAGAAGGGGACTGTCTGTGAACATGAGGCAGTTGCTACACTGTCTCAGTATGCCCATGTCGACCAGGCTGGCAGGAGAAACTGATGGGAATTGTCTAGACATAGTGCTCTGAGTACTTGGTGGACTTATGGAGAACAGGGTTTGATAAGAGTTTGTCTGCAAAAACCCTAAATGTAAAATAAATGGCCTGAAGCACAAGTTCTACAACCAAAACTAAGATGCTTACAATATTAATCAGGCTACTGCAAGCAGTAATAAGTGCAGAATAAGAGCATTTGTACACTTACGAGCACACAGAACAGCAAACTAAGGAAGTAAGGCAGAAGACAGTTAAGTAAGAGCAGCTGAATAAAGTATAAATAATTTTTTGTTTGTTTTTTTTTTTTTTTAGTGGAGAGGGAGGGAACAGAGCAGATTAAGAGACTATAGGGGTTGCCCTTCCCAAGTGCTCTCTCTGTACATAGCAGAAGAGATGGGACTGGTAGGAGTATCTGAAATCAAAATATGATCTCACTATACTCAGTTGAATGAGCAAATGAGATGGGCCCAGGAGAAGTCTCCAACAACAAATTTACAGCAGGGGCAGGCAATTCCAAAGCCACCAAGATTAACACCACAACAAGAACAGGGAGGGAGAGTGGGAAACTAACTGCAGAAAGACAGAGACCACAATATTCAATTAATATTCAATGAAACAAATAAATAAAATGCAGTATTAATCTTAAATAATGTCAAGTGCAGAGACAATATACTTAAATCAGCGTGTGTGTCCAGTTGATTTTTCACAGGTAAAAAACAGCCAGCCAATAGCTCAGATGTTCAGCAGAAATGATTCTCAGAGATATGACTAACACTGACTGTAAGGCAAACAGAAACTCCCCAGGCTAAGAGTTAACACATAATTAGTGGGATTCTCTATTATTATTGTCTCCCACAAGTAGATTTGAAGAAACAACAGTCTTTTTTTTAAAGACTGAGTTTCCATAAAGTTAATTCTTTCAGGACTACCTGATTCACATATTTCAAAAATGTGTGCTTGATATATAATTCTAGAATCATAATTGGACACATCATTATTAGCCACTACATATGAATTAGGAAAAGTGCCCACATTTTGTATTAATCTAGATGATTCGTTTGACAATGGCAAATCTGGCTTAGAAATAGTATTAAAACCCCCTAAAGTGGGTACACTATTTGGCTCAGAAGATGGATTGCCATTAGAAAAAGAAGTTTTGTCATCCACATCACTAGGGGAATTGATGATAGCACTCAACTTGCAGTCATCTGCAACCCTGGTCAGCCATAGCCCACTGGTTTTGGCCTGCATCTCAGAAAAGCATATCCCAAAAAACAGAGGCCCCAAGACCGATCCCTGGAGTACACTGGTCATTAAGGGTCTACTGCTTGAGGTGGCTTCCTCAAAAAGTTCAAGCTTGCACTAAAAAACTATTTGTCAACACACAGATCTGCCATTGCCCTACAACAAACATCTAATCCCTACTTTCCTGTTTGTGCCCCTCTCATCACCTCTTCCTCCCCACCCTTCTAACCTCCTTACAATTTTTTTCTCTCCTCTCATCCCACCTATCTTTCTTCTCCTTCTATAACCCCTTCCCACTATTTTTTCTCTTAAATTTGTTAATATAACACATCTAATTTCTCCCAAGTAACCTAACTTTTAGTATGTCACTTTTACTTCTACCTCTTTATTCCCTTCTTTTGCATTAATATTGCTAATCATAAATCACTAATGTTTTCATCTCCAGAAGCATCAAATGTTCTTTTTCAAAAAAAAAAAAAAAACAAAATGCAGATTATTTATATCTTGTAAAATATATTTTACATTATGTTATTTTCTATCTAAAAAATGTAAATTACTATGTACATTATCCACCTACTATTGTACTTCATGCATCTGTGCACTTTGTCAAAACTTCATACCATACATTTTAAATGTTATTCAAATGAAATGAGCTGTTCTATTATTGTCAATTTTTAAATTACTGTGGAGCTTTTCTCCCCGGGCCTCCTCTGAAAATGGGGTCTTTGACCCAGATGGACTTTCACAGTTACCAAATGTTAATAAATAAGAGCATTTTAGGGGTGGGTGGTTGACATAATGGTCAAGGTGTTTGCCTTCCAAACACAAGGTACAAGGGTTTGTTTCTCACTTGGGGTAATTGCCTCGGCTCAAAATGGCCCATAAGGGAAGTTAGCCTATTACTAAATCTATGAACCTATTATGACCTTGTACACCACAATGGGGTGAGGAAACAGATCTCACACCAGAACAGGATCTGGAAGTTTGTGCTGGCTCTGCAGCCACTGATATATAAAGTCCATTCCAATATCCACATCCCAAGGCATGTGGACAGCACCCTTGAAAATTAAGACATTCATGAGGCAGAGAAGCAAAATAACAATGCACACATGGGCCCTGCTGTGCATACTCAGTTTGCCAAAAAATGAAGTTCCTGGGCCTTCTCCAAAATATGAGTAATTAGCAATGAAGAATGCCCAATTCACATTTAAAGGCAATCCCCTGGATCAGGGACAAAGAGCTTCTCCCAGTTTATGATCACCCTTATGGATAGCAGTAACAGGAGAAAGAAAAGTTGTGTAAAATCTTACCATAACCATTGATGTCCTTCTCTTTACTGCTGCAGTATTCTTTACTCGAGGTATACCCCCAGCAGAAGGCGGCCAACATCAGCCAGCATACAAAAGTCCTGGCACCACAAGGCACATGGCAAGTCCGATGTCGGCTGCAGTCAGACGTGGGCCCACAAAACGGAAGCACGCACGTACCACCCTGAGAACTGAATTCCCCAGGAGGAAAGCCAAATTAAGGATATGAGTGGTCAATACATCCAGGAAAGGCAAGAGACAACTGGGGAAGGCAAGAGGGATAGAATACTGTAGCAGTGAAGAGAAGGACATCTATGGTTATGATTTTACACAACTTTTCTATGTCCTTCTATTTACTTGCTGTAGTATTCTTTACTTGAGGGAGAATACCAGAGCTCAAGAGGGAAGGGAGATGGAAGAGGACAGGAACTCTGTGAAGCCATGCAAATTGGCTTTGGCAAAACTGGCTCTAGCTCTGGAGATAGCATCCAGCATATTATATATTATTTGGTTCTGAAACAATTTTACCATTTATTGCTATTGTTGAAATGGGAGTAGAAGTGGAAGTGACTGAGCTGATAAATTTATAAAAATGTTTTTTATTAACAGCTGCAGATGAAAGATGAGTTTGTAAGTTTCATCCTTTTTAATAATATTTACAGTTTTAGTTAATGAAGTCAGTCTTGTTTTTAAAGTGGAATTAGATTTTTCATTAAAATTCATAAAATAATCTTTTCTTTCTTCTGTCATTTATGTAACTTGCACAATTCACTGTCCAATAAATACAGGCATTTTCTTAGTTTGATAACCACTTTACTTAAAACATCTTCCATAGTATTATGCAGAATATCTTCTAATTCAGACTAACCTGCATCTAACTCTGTACGACTGTTCATTCCAGTTAGTATTTATTAGTTCCTTCTTAATCACAGAGTAGTCAGATTTATGGAACTTAAACTTTTTAATAACCCTACCTTGAGCTTTATGTCCCAAGATGTATCTTGTCCATTCATGCTACTGTTATTGCTAAAGAAAACCTGTTGTGTGAGTCCAGCTTTACAAGCAAACTCGCATCTCCTAGAACAATAGTTGTCAGACTCTTTACTTCTGATAAACTGCACCAAAACTAAATTTCTGTTTGGCTCTGGGGAAATCCCTATTTCATTAATGAGTAACACCTCAGTCAAATAGGTCACACATGCAAAATTCCTTGGAGTAATCATTGACTACAAACTAAGATTTCATAAATATATCAACTTTGTTATTCAAAAGCCAATAAAAAAATTAGCTTGCTATATAAATCAAAACCCTTCTTAAAACAGCAAGCTCAGTTGACCACATCACAATCTCTAGTAGTACCTGCACTCCTTTACTGTCCATCTATATTCACTAATCTCCCCCTCAAAGAAAAAAATATAGATTGAGCCTACAAAAAGTTTGCTATGTTTTCACGTAAATTATCAAACAATACTCACCACTGTAATGCTCTATGTAAAATAAACTGGTTAGAATTCCAGAATCTATTCATTTTTCACCAAATAAAAATTATTCACAAAATACTACTAAAACATAATACATGTCCACCTATATCCAATATTATTACTAAGTACACTCTTAACATATCTCTTAGGTCAGAAAATCAAAACCTGCTACAGTAAGTAAACTGAACAATTATTATAGATAATCTCTTTATACCATCTCTGTTGCACAACAGTGAAACTCCATCCCCCAACATATCAGAAATGGCACAATATATAAGTTTCATTACTAATTTAAAAGTACACCTTGCATCAAAATGGATTTGCTCTTGTACATAATCTCTTCTTTTCATGCCCTTCCAAATCTCTGCTTCACACAACAGTGCCTCTTTACCTTCTCTGTAAACATCTACGTCCTTAACCCTGCTCCAGGATACCTCTTTTCAATCTTTCACAGCATAACTTTAGCCCTTACTACCACTCAGATTAATATATTGTCTTATTTCTCCAATCCACCATACCTCTGAGAACTTCTCCCACTTTTGTAGACTGTGCTATTCTTTTCTGCTACTTCCACCTCTTTTTTTACTATCACTATTTTCCCTATTTCTACTCTACTCTTAGCTGATAATACCGTCTTAACACACTTGCTGTTTTTGTCACCACCCTATTTTTGTTGTACATTTTTTGATTGATATTATGATTTCTGGATGTTTTATGTTAACTCTAGATCTTACACATCCCTCATTATAAATATTCACTCCTCCTTGTTGATCTTGTTATTTTCAAATCTCATATCTACTATGTTTTGATTTATGTTTGTTACGTTTTATTATATGGAGCTTTTCTCTCATGGATGTTTGCTGAAATGGGCTTTAGCTCAGTCAGACTATCCAGTTAACAAATGAAAATAAACAAATCAATAAATGCATACATACATACATACATACATACATAAATGAACAATATACCAAAAGTCTAATGTTAAGGCTAAATTCATCAAAATATGATGTCTCATCCAGAAGGATAAAGCACCGCTACCCTTATTAGGACTTTGGAATGTAATATGTTGGAACACTGAAATAGAGTTATTTACTGCAGCATTATTCACAGATCCCAGAAAGCCCTTTGGCATCATCTCGTAACTACTACCCATATGTGAGCTGTCCAGATTCAAACTTAGCCATTGCTCCCTTCAGTGGTTCTTCAGTTATTATTTTGCACTGGTCCTCCTTTGGCCATTGAATTTCCCCCAGCCACTCTATTGCCTCATTCATTCCCCCATGTGTGAGAGCACTGTGGCTCATTTGCTACCTTGGGGCAAGAGTAGAAACTGAGTAAAAGAAGATCAGTACTATGGTCCACAAAGAGAATTGAGTTTTCATTTTAAGCCCTACTTCCCCTGCAGATGTTTGTTAGCATGCAGTGGCTCTTTGGGATGCATGGCCATGCCTCCTAGTGACATGATCAGTTGCCCTGCCCCTCTTGTAGACAAATATCTCTGTGGGATCTGTAATCTACTTTGGGAATTCTACAATGAAGACTGTACCTTCAAGCACAGAACATCATGATACCCTATTTTGAAATGTTTATAAAAAATTGCCATATTGATAAATGCTAGTGCATCTCTCTTATTATCTAGTAAGTTACATGGGCAACAGTGACTCTAAATGGGATAAAGAAGAAAATTTCATGATTTTAATAAATCTGATGTTTCTTCTGACTCTGCCATCATAGATAGACCCTTGTTCAGTTAATCCTTCAGCCTTCCCAAACATTTCTCAAGGTTTGCAGTGCATAGGCCGAACACTGCTTTATAAGGTGACTATAAAGTAGCAAGACTTCATAATTTAATTAAATGTGCTGTTAGCCTCCTGTCTCAGCTAGTCACGATGAAGCCTCTGATATAGTTAATCCTGGGGGGACATTTCTCCACACTAAAATTAATACACACACCAGAACCTGGTAATTATGATGGTGGAAACATGACTCATTTAATGTTACTGTTAATGCCTTGAGCACTATTTTTGTAAAGGGCCCTACTGACTCTGCTATTCCTGCTGAGACCATGAATCTGTTAGTCATAATCATGCTGAGTGCTTGTACTTTCTTTACTTCTGCAGTAAGTCTCCTGAACTAATGCAGCTAGGACTATACCTGTTTTACTTTCAGTGTCTACTATTAATAGTCTAACTTTGTTAACCTTGTTGAACTTCCCAGCTTTATTAATCACATTCTAACTCCTGTAATCCTGCTGGGTTTGATTTTACTAATGTAGTCAAGACCCTTGTATCTGTTAGTTAGTTCTGTGTATAGGCTTGAGTTTTTTAACCCTACTGAGGTTATGCTGATTGCTTTCATTCTGTTGTGAACCTACAGCTGTACTGAGTCTGCTAGGTAATCCTTTTTCTATTGATTCTGCTGTTCCAGAAAACTGTAAAACCAACGATTCTGCTGTACCCCCAAACCTGTAAAACTGACCATACCATCTGTACATTTATTTGATTTTGGAAATTAACTAGTATAAAATAATGATTGACTTTCTCTCCTGGTTAGAAACAGCAACACATTTTATTGTCATTTACTTACTTGTAGGTAAAATAATAAATACCTTATTCTGTATGTATGAAAAAAGTAATACAATTCTTGCTGATGCCTTGTATTGCATCAAACTGTGAGGTAGTTATGATTAAAAAATGTGATGGTTTTTGACTGGTTTTGTATTACATTAAAATTAAAGTAAGGGTTGTTTAAGAGTGAACTTTCACTGCTTAAAATATAATATACTAGTCATAGTCTACCATATAAGATCTTACCACTGCTTGCTAGATTGGCAAGATATACAAACTAAGTTAAAATCTAGATGTGAATGTTTTGCAGTGTGGCTGTGTCCCACCTGTGCCTGATGTGGGAGCTGTGCCCCCACAACCTCTGCCTCTACCTACATTACCCTGTACTCACACAAAGGAATGAAAAAAGGGTCCCTTTCTTCCCAGTTGGTATGACCTTGGAGGAAGTAATATATCTGTGTGTGTGTGTGTGTGTGTGTGTGTGTGTGTGTGTGTGTGTGTGTGTGAGTGTATGCATACGCCCATGTGTGTGTGGTGTGCATGCATGCATGCATATGTCATGTGTGTGCCTATGTATATCTACATATATATCTTTGCAGATGATAACAAAAACTAAACTTGGCTAAATATTCACAATCATGTACAATACACCACACATGCAATTTGCACCATTCACAGTCATATACACATGCACATATACACACACAAACACACACACACATTGCACTCAATATTTTACATGGGGGCTTCACCCTCCCATATCTCCTGATGTGAAGGCAAAGCCTCATACCTCTTTACTTATATACACTAACTTTTTGGTTACACAACTGAAACCAAAGTCAAAACATCAAAACTATGCCCTAGTTCACTAAACATGAGTGTATTATAGTATATTTAAATGCATGGAGCATTCAGTGAGTAGTGACACTTTCATTACCCTTCAAAGTAAAGAATAATTGGCATAAAGCACTACTACGATATATATATATATATATATATATATATATATATATATATATATATATAATTTGTAAAATGTAATATACACAAACATACACACACACTCTCTCTCTCTCTGTGTGTATATATATATATATATATCTATATATATATATATATATATAAATATATATATATATATATATATATACACACACACACACACACACACACACACACACACACACACACACACTCACACACACGTGTGGGTTCCCATAAGAATCTCGAAATCCTAAAACTTCATCATTCATATGGTCGAGACCATATGATCGAAGTTTTAGAACTTCAAAATTCTGAATGGAGATCTGTATACAGCGTGGAATGGGAGATTTCCCTTCTCCTCACGGTAGTGCGATCTCGGAGTTGGTATATTTAAGTAGCGGGGGTGTGGGTGTGCAGCGGGGCTTGCCTCCCTGCAGAAATGTTTAAAAAGATGTTTTTTGTTTTATTTTGGATTTGTTTCAGAATCTTGATATTCCAAAACATCGATCATATGGTCTCGATCATATGAAATTTGATATTTCGGAAATTCAGGATTCTGAAGTGAATCCAGACATATATATATATATGTAGTGACATAATGCCCCCTAACTACTACTGTGGGGGTGTGAAGCAACAGTCTGAGGCATTCTACTACATGTCAAGCACAGTAACACTCTTGACACCTTCAAGGTAAACCTAGATAATTGGATGGGCAACCTCAAATTCTCCCCTGGTCTGTCTTGTCCTGCCCTCCTTGAGGCTGGAGGGAGCTTTTAAATATTTATTGTGTAGACTTGTTATGGTTTGCAGACTGATTGCCTTTTACTTCCCTATGAGCATATGAACCTTAAGGATCCATACCTGTCCTGAGTGCAGGAGGCCACTCCTCCTTCTTTTAAAATGGGGGATCAGAGAGAGGGAGAGAGAGAGAGAGAGTAAGCTGGGCTTCTCTGGCAGAGAGAAGAAGTCTGGGGAGAGAGATTCAGGCAGGGGCCTGCACAACATGGGCCTAAATATTTGATATGGTGGCCTCTCTGGTAGGAAGAGAAAGTACTGGAGACATGTACAGACTAAGCCCTTAGGGAGTGAAATCATGTTCAAATATTTTGCCTCGGAGTTTATTTCCAGAAAAAGAATAAACTCTAGGTTCATAGATTCATAGGTGTGTACTAGGCTAATGGCCCTGAAGCCTTTACAAGCCTAGCCCATAGAATTACCCTGGCATCGTGCCACCCAACCTTAGTTCCTAGTACCTCTGTCGAGTAGAGCCACTGGAGTGATCCCCGGGGTGAATTTTCTGTTTCCCATCCACTCATCAATATTTCTCTTGAAGAGGGCCAGTGAGGTGCTCTGCTTGACATGTATGGGAAGTCTATTCCTAGCATGGGCAGTCTCTGGGTTATGAACCTGTCCCTCCAGCATGTTCTGTTGATTGTGGTAATGAGGTTGAGGTCTCTGGAGCGTGTGATGCAGAGGGATTGAGATTTCTTCAGATGTAGCATTTCTAACAAAGCTGGGTCAGACATGGCTTTGTAAGTCAAGCAGAGATCGCCTCTAAGTAGGCGATATGAGACAGAAAATAGTTGGAGTTTTTTGAGTCTGTCCATATAGGACAAGTGTTTAAGGCCTAGGATCCTCTTTGTGAGTACTTTTGTGGCCTCACCGGTTGTTGCAGGTGTCTAGTGAGGTACATGCCAAATGAGGCATTGTACTCAATGATTGGCCTAATGAGGGAAGAGTAAAGGGAGACAATGACTTTTTTCTTCTTGGATGCAAAACCCTTAGTAATGAGATGTCCCACATAGAAGGACTTTCTAACCACAGTGGCAACGTGGTGGTCAAAAGAGAGACTGCTGTCAACCTGTGTTCCCAGATCTCTTATAATGCCTTCTGTGTTCAGTGGACTACCATCAATGTGGTAATTCAAGGGAACTGGGTTTTTCCCAAAGGGGATGAAGTCACATTTTTTGGCATTGAGCTTAAGGCCATGGTTCTGACACCAGTCGTTGGTCTCATTGAGGCCTTTCTGTAGGATGTCAACATCACCTGGAGAGTTAATAATAGCTCCCAACTTGCAATCATCTGCAAACTTTGTCAGCCAGAGTCCCTTCGTGTTGGCCTGGACTTCAGAGAAGTAGATACCAAACAGGAGAGGACCCAGGACCGAACCCTGTGGGACTCCACTCGTGACTGGTCAGCAGTCTGACTTGGAGTCAGCTACTTTCACACTGTGGGTTCTATCTGTGAGCCAGTTTGCAACCCACCTAGTGATATAGGGGTTGATGCCTAGCTTAGTAAGTTTTTCTATGATTTCTGAGTGGGGAATGGTATCAAAGGCCTTGGCCAGATCAAGGTAGGCTAATAGGTTCACCTTACCTTCATCTACATCTCTGGTGACTGACTCAAAGAATTCGACCTAGTTGAGCAGGCATGATCTACCCTTCAGAAAACCAAACTGTGTAAGATCCAGAGTTTGGAGATTCCCTATATCCTTGTTTATTAGGTCCATGATGATGCGTTCCCTAGCTTTGCATATCAGACTCGTCAGGCTGATGGGGCAATAGTTCCCGGGGTATGTAGTCGCTCCTCCTTTGTAGAGAGGGATGACTGTAGCAGTTCGCCATTCGGTAGGGACAAAGCCTGAGGTGAGGCTGTGACTGAGCAGGGCACACAGGTGAGGTGCCAGTTCACTCTGCAGTTCATGTAGAACACAGCCAGGGATACTGTCAGGTCCCATAGAAGCTGTATTCTTGGCCTTGGACAGTGCTGTTTTAACCTGTGCAGCAGTAATACTGGGTGCCTGGCAATGTACTGGTATTGTGATTGGTCCTTGGGGGGGTAAAGTTAGCACTGAATCTGTCCGCCAGTATATGTGCAATATCTATTGGCTCGGTATAGGACGTACCATTGTGCAGTAGCTCAGAGAAAATCTGGGTATTGACCTTGAGATTCTTTACATAACTATAGAAGGCCTTGTGGTTGTCTTTACTATCTTCTGCAATTCTGTTTTCATAGCTAGCTTTAGAGGATTTGATGAGGGATCTCAACCTTTTGTTGAGGCTGATAAGGGAGTTTTTCCAGTCTTGGGACTTCACCTTATTCCACATCAATTTCCTCCTTCTGTTATAGAGTTTGTCTATGGCAGGGGACCACCCGATTGGCTTCCTTATTTTTGAGGAGACCGTCTTGGTTCTATTGGGTATGGCGAGATCCATGCATTTGTGTATGTGTTCGTACAGTGCATTGGTGTATGATTTAGGGTCATGCAACTATTCACCATTTGCATGGGTGCCGTGAAGTTAGCCATCTCTGTTTTTAGGAGTCCAAAGTTAGCTTTGGAGAAATTTTTCATGGTGGTTACCTTTGTTGGGGGGGTTGGAGGGTTGTGGATTTCCATGGTGATTAGCTTGTGATTGGATCTAACCAGGGAGGAGTTGACTATTGGTGTAGAGCAATGATCGTCCATGTTAGTAATGACCAGGTCAAGGATGTTGCTACCTCTAGTGGGGGTAAGAATAAGCTGGTCCAGGGCATTAGAATTAATGAATTCCAGAAAGCATTGGGCAAGTGTATTGGTACATGAGTAGTTTTCCCAGTTAATGGAGGAGTAGTTGAAGTCGCCCAGTATGAGAGTGTTAGGTTGGACCCTAACATTCTCCAGGGTGCTTAGGAATGTGGAGTGTGAATCTTGGGACATGGTTGGGGACCTATAACAGGCTATTACCTGAATCGCTGTCTTACCAATATTAGCTGCACCTGAAGTATCTCAGATGCGTTATCTTGGGCTACCAGTCTGAAGGTGTGCGCATCCTTTATGAATATGGAAACACCACTCCCTTTGGAGCTTCAGTCCAAGTTCTGGGGCTGAAAGGTGTGGAATGAGTTGTAGCCTGGTAATGCAGTGGTGCTTTCTGCTGCCTTGAACCAGGTCTCTGTTGCAACACAAATGTCGGCGTTCTCCATTTTAAGGAGTACTTCGAGTGAGTGCATTTTGAGATTTAGACTTATAGCGTTGAGCAACATGACCCTCAAATTGCATTTGTTTGTAGCTGTTACAGTGGTAATTTAGTCTTTGGAACACTGCCTAAAAAAGGCACCTTAGGGGTGGCAAGAGCCTTGGCCAGTACCCGGAAGCCCAGGGGTGACAGATGCAGGCCATCTCTGGCAAAGCATTGAGGTCTGTCAGTCATGTCATCCCAGGCAGACAGATACTGGATCCCTTTAGAATAACAGCAGAAATTTATCCAATTGTTGAAATCAATAATTTTCTGCTTGTACTGTGGTATCATTCTGGGTGATGGTAGGATGCTGCTCAGGGCTAGAGTCATACCCACCTGGGCTACATAATCCAAGAGCTCCTCCATGTCTCTTTTCATGTAGTCCAGGGAGTTATGTCTCAGGTCATTCACACCCACATGTACAATAACAGAGTCATATTTGTACCTGTTTTTGAGGGACATGAGTGCATGCATTATGTGGTGGATCCTGGCACCTGACAGGCAGCTGACTGTTACTTTCTCTTAATTCATCCTAGTGAGTGGGACATCAGTGTGCCTCACGATCGAGTCACCTATGACTAGTGTGTTGGGCATGCTGTTTTGCATCAGGGGCTTTGGTTGAGTGGCACACTGTTTAGGAAAGTTATGTGTCTCGTGATTAGTGTTGTGTTGTGATGGTCGAGTGCATTTCTGCCTTGAAGGTCTCTGCTGTTTGGTTAGATTTTTATTAAGAGCTTCCATGAAGGTGGGTGATTGGTTTGTATTTTTATGTGAAGGCAATGCTGGTGTCTGTTCTGGAGGGCTATGTGCTCCATGTGGTGTGGTGCAAATGTTGACCTTCTCCTCTTGACCAGCTATTCCGGTCTTGGATGGAGAGTGCGTGGCTTCCAATTTGGATATATAAGTGCATCTCTCACAAGTCTGAGTGTTGGGGGGTAAGAGGAGAGGGTTGTCGGTGTACATGAGGCAGTTGCTACATTGCCTCAGGATGCCCAAGTTCACCAGGTTCATAGGAGAAAGCACAGGGACCTGACCTTTAGGCATGCCTGGAGGGGTGGGCATTAATAAGTACTGGAGCTGTTTCCGTGTAGAACATTTAGTGCTGGTAGCACTTTTGTGTACTACAATAATTGCTACAAGACGTCTGGTAAAGTGCTAAACTAACAAGCTAGTAAAAGTGCAGGAGATGAGAGAACTAGTAGATCTAAGGGAAAAATTGAAGAGCAGACTTTGGCACTGCTCAGAAGCTTGCAAACAACCCTGGATACAGCAAATTTGCATCTGGACTAGATTAGTTACAGGAAAGGTGGGAAACAAGCGCAGATGTGGGCTTTTAAACCAAAAAGTTGAAAGAGATGGAAAAATTGCCCAAATGGTCAATAAACTACAATTTCTTGGCCAAAAACCACTCATCTTGTGGTAGATAGGCTACCTCATGTTTATCACCTCCACTGATAAGTTAGAAGGCTTCCCTCCAACACAGAAAGGCTTGGGGGGCTCAGAAGCTTGCAAACAGTCCCGGATACAGCAAATCTGTACCTGGACTAGACTAGTTACAGGAAAGGTGGGGAACAAGCGCAAACATGGACTTTTAAACCAGAAAGTTGAAAGAGATGGAAAAACTGCCCAAATGGCCAATAAACTACAATTTCTGGGCCAGAAACCACTCCTCTTGTGGTAGATAGGCTACCTAATGCTTACTATTCCCACTGATAAGCTAGAAGGCTTCACTCCAACACAGAAAGGCTTGCGGGGGCTCAGAAGCTTACCAACAGTGCTGGATACAGCAACTCTGTATCTGGACTAGACTAGTTACAGGAAAGGTGGGAAACAAGAGCAAATGTGGGCTTTTATACCAGAAAGTCGAAAGAGATGGAAAACACTGCCCAAATGGCCAATAAGCTACAATTTCTGAACCACTCCTCTTGTGGTAGATAGGCTGCCTAGTACTTACCACTCCCACTGACAAGCTAAAAGGCTTCCCTCCAACACAGAAAGGCTTGGGGGCTCAGAAGCTTACACACAGTCCTGGATACAGAAAGTCTGTATCTGGACTAGACTAGTTACAGGAATGGCAGGAAACAAGCTTAGAATTTTTTTTTTTACAGAAAAGCAGCTAAAACAGCAGTAAATTAAATTCAAATGCAGTACAGGCTAGCAAACCTGAGTGTGTAGCAATATTACGGCAAATATAGTTTAAATAAATGCAATTAAATTAACAAATGACTAAAAACAAGTGCAGAAGGCAGTAAATTAGAAGGCTACTAACAAGCAGTAATACCTGCAGAGTAAGAGCAACTGAACAGATAACAGCACGCAGAACAGCAAACTAAGACAGTTACAGTAAGAACAGCTGAATAAAGTGTGTATGTGTGTATATATATATATATATATATATATATATATATATATATATATATATATACACATACATACATACACATTTTTTGAGGGAGGGAACAGAGCAGAATTAAGAGGCTACAGGGGATCTCCTTCTCAAATGCTCTCTCTGTACACATTGGATACAGCTGAAGAGATGGTACTAGTAGGAGTGCCTGAAATCAGAATATGATCTCACTGCACTCAGATGAGTGAGCAAATGAGATGGGGCCAGAAGGAGTATCCAAATACAAATTTACAAGAGGGGTGGGTAATTTCAAAGCCACCATGAGTAACACCAAAACAAGAACAGGGAGGGAGGGTGGGGAACTAACTGTAGAGACACAGTGCCCACAATATTCAATTCAATTAATATTCAGTGAAAAAAATAATAAAATGCAGTACTATATCAAAAAGTGCAGATAAAAGTGTACTTAAATTCGCTTATACATCCAGATTATTGCAGGTAGATCTTAGCCAGCCAAAGCTCCGATATTTTAGCAGAAATAACACAAGATATAACACTTATATGGCAAGACAAATCCCATAGGCTAGGAGTTAAACACAGAATATCAATGAAGTGAAACTACCCCCACTGCTACCAATGGCTACACTTCTAACAAGCTATGTGTAGAGACACAGAGCCCACAATATTCAATTCAATTAATATTCAATGAAAAAAAATAAAATGCAGTACTATATGAAAAAGTGCAGATAAAAGTGTACTTTAATTTGCTTATACATCCAGATGATTGCAGGTAGATCTTAGCTGGCCAAAGCTTAGATATTTTAGCAGAAATAACACAATATGTAACCCTTATATGGCAAGGCAAACCCCCTAGGCTAGGAGCTAAACACAGAATATCTAAGACATTGTTTACTTTTATAAATGGGTGATTTAATGTACATAATGCAGACTTATAAAAGCAGAGTTTTCACTGATTACTAATACTATATGTGGTTATTTGATAGGCAAAGTTTGGTCTGACTATACCTAATTATACTATATATTGATCCTTATATCACTTCTTGCAAGTGCAGAACCATTGTGAGTTGATTCTCCCACCTGCAGAAAGAGAGACTTGAGCATATGTTCCACTAGGCTTTGCTATTTTTTTTTCATTTTGGTTAACTTTGAGTCTTACAAAGGTGAAACTTAAAGTACATTTTTAAATTAATTCTTAATTCATTGTTAAGTAGTGTGAGAGGCTTTTCTTTTTCTACATCCAGAGACATTGAGAGAAAAAGAAAGAGAGGCAAAAAGTAAATTCTGAGAACCAAATTTAAAAAGAAGTGTATGGCATGTCAAGCAGTGGCAGAATGGCAAGTATTGTTCAGTGCTTTGGCAAAGTGAAGTGAAAGGTTGCTTACTGAGATATGCAGAATTAGTGCACTTAATGCTGTTGGAAAAAGAATGTCCTGGAAAAATGTTCTTACAGCATGAAGCATATATTCAAGAAAGAAGTTACTAAGGCAAGTGGCAAGCATGACAAAATTGTATTGAATATCGAAACTGCAAAAAATACCTTAATGCATGTAAATGTAGAACTGAAATCATTAAACAATAAAACATTGTACACTACTACTGTTAAATTACTTGGGAGAGAAAATTATCCTAGTAAATGTTGTGTGGGAAAATATGTGTGTGCTTAAAAAGTAAAACAGTAACTGAGATACAGAGCACTGGGGAAAACATTTTGACAATACAAAATCTATGTTCAGTTGTGTGATGAGAAGAGTTATTGCATTGGATTTTCTAAGAAAATAGGTCAGACAGTTGTAGAATATGTACACTGGGGTATACTAAGGAAAAGTGTTTCACTGTTTTCATGAGAGTAACAAGTTAGACAGTTCTGGAGTATGTTCCCTGGAAAATACAGATTACACCACATGTTTTAACTATATCCTAAATGCAAAATCTAAAGAATGTATAAAGTAATACTGAAACTAAGAATATGTTATTTCTGAAACAGTTCAGAAATATCAAATGAAATTGTTTCAACTGTAGCATTTCTAAAATAATTAAAAGGTAGTGCTGCATAGAAGTAAAACCAATAGTATTTTGCATTGTGTTAGCATGTGCGACTTTATGTTGGATATCCTGTAAATTATTTCTGTATTAGAAACATAAAACCCAAATGAGCAATAACTTTTCCAGGTGTTTTTGATTGTCAGCTGTGAAGCTTGTAACTATGTAGTGTGCAGAGTAAAATATTAACAAGTTGTTGAACCAATTACCCTAATCAAAACCCTACCACTACATTCAGACAAAATGTGTCTGAATAATGGTAGTGTTGCAGAAAGGGTTTTATAGTGTATGGTGTAGGGTTGGGTTTAGGGGTGGGGTTATAGTTAGGGTTAGCAAGTATTAGTGTTGTGACATCCATTACATCAGTCACACACACTTGTGAATCACTGCTATAGCCATAGAGCATCCTAGTTCTGCCTCTGTTGATAGCATTATGGCTGTCTTTAACTATGTGGTTCTTTGGCCTGATGGTGCTATTCAGTGCTTAATATACATCTATTTAGTTGTCTGTCTTTTTGTACAGTGACCTCCTCAAAAAAATGTGCTGCTCAGGCAAGCAGCACTTGTCTATGAATCACAGCCATTCTTTTCAAATGAGATTTGATAAATATGTATGAGTAACCATTTGAAATGTTGGAATCCACTAGAGCAAGTACTGAAACATAGAGATTGATTGGCTGAAAAAAATGGACTTACATATACTATGCTGGAATGGCCAGTTCTCGAAATATTCCTTTTTCTCTGAAGCATGACCATGAAACCAAAGAAAATCAGCACCAAACTAGGGTCCAGAAATGGTCCAAGAAATAATTTATTTAAAACATGAAAAAATAAAAATGAGTGCTTTTGTCTCATACAAGAGACATTATCAGAATAAAATGGTCCTAGCACAGAGCCATTAAATAGTGCATAAAAAGATTTCACTGGTAGTTGGTTAATTAATTAATAAGAACTGTAGTGTTCTGTAAAGGACCAGGCAACAAATTCACCATAAGAAGCAATGATACATATAGTCCTTGCCACACAAAAACAGCACAACAAAGTGCATTGAAACATTTGATAATGGTGTAAAAAATATACAACAAATATAACAAAAGATTTGTAAAAACTTGTGCTATAACTTATTAGCCTTCAGTGTTAAAACAAGTGTAATTGAAACACTGGCATTCAGACCATGGGGAAAGGTAGCCCCCAGTCTAAGCTGCCAATGCAGTTCATGTACTTTTGAGTAATTCTTCCAGTCCCCTCCCCCCAGGATCCAGTGTCATCTTTTCTAAAATACCAAAGTGAAACTTGCTATAACTCTTACATTGGTTGGAATGTCTATACATGGCACTGTTCTCATTCGTGTTGCAATATTGTGCATGTGTTCATAAATACCTGTTCTGAGAGCTCGCTCAGTTTTGCCAACATAGAATGCCAGACATCCTGCGCATATCACTAAGTAAACTACCCTTTGAGTGATACAGTTACCATCATGAAAGGTGATATTTGTTTTCATTACATTTCCTAGCACCACATCTTAGTTCCTAGTAATGTGTGTGCACTGGTTGCATCGTCCACATTTAATAGTGCCCTTGGAAATCTTAGAAAGGGTGGCATGTTTGTTTTCCAAAATCTCTTGAAATTTAGGGCAGTTTTTGAACTAAATACCGGTTCAGGCCCCGCTAATGAATATAATTCAGAGCTGGTTTTAAAAATACACAAGTTTTTTTTTTTAAATCTCTTTGATTTCCTTGGAGAATTGATTGTATTCAACTACTAAAGCCCTTTCATATTTATGCTCGTCTCATCCTGATGTGTTAATTAGAGTAGTACCCAATCGGGGTTTATACCTGTTACCCCATTTTTTATACACATATAACAAAAAACTGTGCAGAAGGTATTCTGGATACCCCCTTGCTAAAAATATTTACTTTAACTTAGTTAACTCATCCCATACATCCTCCCTATGTGATGTCATACGAGCCACCTAATGGCTTGTCCCTTAACTAGACTCCTTTTCTGCCGAATAGGGTGGCAACTTATAAAATGTAAATAGGAAATACAAAACATTTGCTTCCTGTAAATATTTGATTTGAAACCTGTCGGTGTGTGTGAAATGATCATGTCTAAATAGTGTATTCTTTCTTTATTCCATGAGTAAGTGAATTGCAAAACATCAGTGGTGCTGTTCAGGTAGTCTGTAAAGGCATGGAATTCCTCAACTTCACCATCCCATAAGACAAGTATGTCATTCAGAAATCTTACATATAACTGCAATCTATTTGCAAAGTGGCTGTCGAGTACAAACTGTTTTTCCCAACCCAAAAACACCAAACTGGCAAAAGCAGGAGCGCAGGATGCTCACATAACCACACCTCTAATTTGCTGAAAAAAAATCTCCTTCAAAGTAAATGTAATTGTGTTCTAAAATTAAGGACATAAGTTCTAAAATGAGGTTGATCTTATTATTGGAAAGGTTGGACCAGTGGGTCAAACTATAGTGGAAATATTCTAAACCTTTATTCTTACATATAACAATTATACCCTATTAGAAACAACACAAAAAGGGAAGGGGGTGGGGGAAGACATAATGCTTGGTGAAGATGGTGTAACTTATTCCTTTAAGGGGTACAAAGTATACAATTACACTGACCCACAGTTCAAGGTGGTGCATGGAGGTGACCTTGTGAATTAATGCAGGAGATAATATGGGTCATTGTGTCTTCCACATGCCAGTTGATACCTTCGGCATGGGTTGCTCATGACATGCCAATAGCAAGCATGACATGACATGTGAAGTTTCACTGCTGTGGTGTGTCACACTTGAAGCTCACTTAGGTTCAGATGCAGCTGCACATTTAGTTGCATCTAGTCCTTTATCTCTTCTGGAAAGTCCAGTAATTTCACAACATGGTCATACAGACCACGTCCAATGCTGGATCTCAGTCATCCAAACCCACTGTCATACCACTGTCATGAATATGTTACAGGGAGACTCTGGTTGTGAATTCATACTGATTTCAGTTGTAGACAGGCTCACTCATAGCATTCTATGTATGACCCCACTAGAAACACTGTAGGTTAGAATGCTGAGCTAACCTTGCCATCCTTTACAATTATTGTTTTATTCAATACACTAAACTCTATGTGTCTCCTACTGCCTGGCCAGATGATGATGGTTGTGCTACATGTAACAGCTATATATGGTTAAAAAGCTTGAGATTTCTAATGATGTAGGAGCAAAGTACATGCACTGTTCAACAGAGTTTTATGGTTTGTGTTGTGTTCTTTTTGAAGTTCAAGTTTTCAGAAACTCGATGATATGGTCTCGACCATATGAATTTCAAGTTTCTGAAAACTTGATCTTCTGACATAGACATAGAACACATACACACACACACACACACACACATATCTATATATATATATATCTATCTATCTATATATATATATATATATATATATATATATATATATATATATATATATATATATAGTTAACATACCCCATGTCTGTCCATGAAGCATATATCAATAACCTCCTGATGGGACAGGAGGTTTAGCTGCCATGGCATTCGTTACCTGACTGTACCTTACTCTGCAGCTAGCAGGATTTCTGCTTCAATTAGCACTGCATCTTAGTGAATGGTATTTCCAGAAAGTGTCATCATTTCTCCTGAGGTACATCTGTATTTTCTGCCATTCTCCACCAAGTTTTATTTCCATCTTTTAACATGATGTTTATGCACTTTCTCATCTGGTTTTGCCAACTGTTTGCCAGAACTGCAAACATTCTGCCAACTTCTGTTCACTTGGCACAGTACCTTGACCCTCATGTAAATTGTTTTGGAATCAAGACCTAAGTCACTTAATATTTCCTGTACTAATGTGTGACAACTAGATTTCAAGTATCAGTTTTGTTTACAGTTTCCCATGCAGAAAATATCATAGCACAAATTAAAATGACAACATAGTAATGTTTTTGACAGATGTTTAGATCGCATTTTATATAAGAGCATAAACAGATGTGTTTTAATTGCCATATTCGTTAAACACACTTGCACAGAAGAAGAGTCAGTACTGCTCTACATTAGTGCTGTAATTTTAAATAACGAATACGTTTTTAGTAAGAGTATAAAATGACTTCCTGCTCTCTGTATTATACTACTCATTGGTGTACTCTAACCTCCCTTAGGTAAAACCAAATGCTTAGAGAATACTCATAAATACTGTACTCTGTGCAAAGGTGGTTGTTTTCTTTTGTTTTCTTGTAGAATAAGTTTGTGAAGGGTGTTTTAGTATGTTGTGTATCAACATTTAATGTATTGTACAGCTTATATCGTACAGCTTATAATAAACATCAGCTTAATATATGTTTTAAGACTATGTTAATGAGAAACGATGATGGAAGTGACACAAAATGTAGTGATATGTATTTCAGATACAGCAAACAAAATCTGTACTTTTATTTTTATTTATGAAAGTCAGTTAATTATAGTACTAGATGTCAGAAATAACAGAAAATACAAAACTGGGCATTATTCACTGTTGTTGTGAATAGGACTACAAATGTACTGTTGTATACGTACCTCTAAACATCCATATTCTCAGACATCCTTCTATTCACACAAGTCATGCAGGCCTTAAATTGTCTTATTGGTGGCAAAATACCTATTCCGCTCTTAGCAGCTGAGAATTTTACCCTCCAGACCACAACAATTTAAACACTAGAAAACAGCACTTACAAGAGCACTACGTTTGCATTGCTACTCTACAATTAGACAGTTTAAGAGCTAACTTTTACAGCATGAAAAGCATTACTCTGTAGCAAGGCAAGAGCCTCAGACTTTTTAGATTGATTACACACAAACGTCCTAGCCCTAAGCCCTTTGTTTCGCAGCCTGCTACAGTATTATTTCATACACCATCAGCTGGCTGCTTTCTTTGTGGTTTGTTTGCTGATCTTGCAGTATTAGCTAAACGAAAAGGAATGTTCCTGGAGTCGCATGGAAATGACTGTTTCTGGCACAGTTCTCCAGTGTGTGTCACAAGTAGTCAGGGTTTATATGTCATTCTGAGGCAGTTCTCCCGAAGTTATAAAAACTGCTGACATTCATTCAGAAGTGAACTTCAAAGGCCACACTTCAGGGAGAGGAAAAGGATTCCTGACTTCAGCTCCTAAAAACACGCACGTTTCCTTGTACTGTCATCTATTACTCTGATTATTTTTGTCTTTCATTGTAGTTAAGGTAGTCTGAATAAGTGCGAGAGCCTTTGATGTGCATTTAGACTAATCTGTCAGCATTTTATGCCATGTAATCGGCATGATGCGTATATAAAGCACATGTATAAAATGCATTGCGAACTGATTCATATTGGTGATAAAGCTTTTCTTTACACAGAGTATTTTTATTTTTAAGACAGCATCTATAAACAGAATAGCAAGATCAGCAGAAAATAAACTTGTAACTTAAAATACTATAAAACAACACTGCATCACAGATGACCTTTTGCTAAAATTGTAGGTAGACTTATCCAGTTTAGCAAAAAAAGTGTTATGGTACTCAAAAGTTCAAAAGTCTGTAATGGAAGCATGATTTTATTGCATTATTGACATATGAATGATCATTAATTAATTAATTAATTAATTAATTAATTAATTAATTAATTAATTATGTAAACCATAAGGGGGTTGGAGTTTGGCATAATGACTAAAGTGTTTACCTCACAGACAGAAGGTACAGGGTTTGATTTTCACCTTTGAAGGGAAATTGGCTAGGCTTGAAAAAAATGGCCTGTAAGGGCAGCTAACCTGATACTTCCCATGAACCTATGCATATACTAGACACAACATATTCATGCACGTCTGGAATTTGAAGATACTACAGAATTCAAAATAACAGAATGGATAATACAATTACAAATAAATGAAGTGATTATATGTATTTTTGAAGACAGAAAAGGCAGATTTTCACAAAGAAATGAATATAACTCATATATACAAAGATATACACATATACACAAACAGGTATACATACACACATACTCATACACATACACACATATGTGCATAGCAGCACTGTAATAGGTGTCATATTGGGTGGATCACAGGTTAATGAAGAGATGCATAGCAAAATGAGCACAACAAATCAATGGAGCAGTAGTTCTAATAATATATTAAAAAGACCAACTAAACATAAAACTAAGGAGAATTAGATAAGTCCTGGCATATCGGCACAGTGGTTGATTTCTATCCGATGTATGACTGTGGAAGGTGTTTCAAAATAGAGAATGACTGATTACCCAATTTCTCCGTTACTGAGGGGAATGGAAAAAAATACTGTTAGAATTGTTTAGAAAAGTTAAAAGAGCCATCACATTTTTGAGGATTATCACTCTTATTCGATGAAGTGGGCGTTCAACTTTGTAATATGGACCCTGTGTATATGTGTGTGCGCACACACACACACACACACACACACACACACACACACACATATATATATATATATATATATATATATATATATATATATATAGATACATGTGTGTGTGTGTGTGTGTGTGTGTGTGTGTGTGTCTGTACATATGAGGAGCCATGAACGTGCCAGTAAAAGAAGACAAACATTACTAAAATGTAGGTCTTTCTTGCTCTTGAAGCTGCCATTAAGTCTCACTCTTCATTGCATCTTCAGTGGATTGGCAGCTGGCTAGTTTCAAAAAATTGGGCAGATAAGTACCCCATTGGGGACTTTCCTTCCATTTTCTGAGAGAAATGATGATGTGTCTGACAGAAAGGGAAAGTGCTTGTGTGGATGGCAAATCCCTTATAGAGATTCCCAAAGAGATTGTTTTTTTCTGTTTAGGAGAAGAACAAAGCATCTATTTGTGCTCTGTTTGGTTGTTGTTCAAACATAAGACTTTTTGGAATTAGCTTAATTCCCTCAAACTCCTTATAGACAGCCAGCAGCTAAAAGCCCTTACTTGGCCCTCTGTGAAGTCTTGCCAGTACCTCCAATGTCCATCTTCTGTCTGTCAAAAAAAAAGATAGGTCCTTAGGAAGGTTTCAGCTATGCCATCTTTGAGACCCTCTCTTCTTCAGCCCTCAACAGACAACTCAGATGTGGCCATACTAGAGTCTTCGGACTCTTTCTGCGTTGCTTTGTCAGGAAGCCACTAAGTGTTGGGAGTCTAAAATGTCCTCCTGGGCCAGATGTATGCTCAAAGTGTAGATGGGGAAACCTGGCTTGTTTGGCTCAGAAAGGGAGTCTGACATTCCATAGAAAATAGTGAAGAGGTGTTTGCCAGTCATAGGATCATAGGACCTTACTAGGCTATTGGCCTTGAGACCCTTACAAGCCTAGCTAGAATTTAGCCTATGTTCAGACAAGTCAGCACCAGATGGCCCTGTCTAGCAAGGATGCTGGTGGAATCCCAGTGGTGTATTTTCTGTTCTGCATCCAGTTATTCAGGTTACCATTAAAAAGGGTTAATGAGGTACTCTGCTTGGCATGGAGAGGGAGTCTATTCCATAGAAAGGGGAGTCTCTGGGACACAAATCTGTCCCGCCAACAAGTCCTATTCATGTCACAGAACAGGTTGAGGTCACACGTGTGGGTTACTCGAGTGGAGCTTGACTTGCAGATATGCAGCATTCCCATCAAGGTGGGGTCTGAGATTACTTTGTATGCCAGACAGAGGTCACCTCTTAGGAGTCTATATGAGACTAAGTAGAGGGACAGGGCGTTTAGCCTGTCTGTGTAGGGTAGTTGTTTGAGGCCCTGGATTCTCCTGGTGAGAAACCTCTGTGGTCTCTCCAGCTGCTGCATGTGCTTTGTGAGTTACATGCCAAAAGGGGCATTGTACTCAATAATGGGTCTTATAAGGGAAGAATACAGGGATGTTATGACCTCCTTGTCTCTGGATGAGATACCCTTACTAATGAGGTGGGCCATGTAGAAAGCTTTCCATACAACGGAGGTAATATGGTGGTCAGAAATCAGTTTGCTATCAACCTGGGTGCCCAAGTCCCTCACAACTGATTGTGTGCTTAGGACCTTGTTATTTGTGGGTAGTCACTCTCCCCAAAGGGGATGATGATGCATTTTTGGCATTCAGTTTGAGGTCATGTTTCTGGCACCAGTCAGTTGTTTGGGTTAGACCCTCTTGGAGGTTGTGCACATCACTAGGTGAACTGATGACAACACCCAGCCTGCAGTCATCTGCAAACTTGGTCAGCCATAGTCGACTGATTTTTATCTGTACCTCAGAAAAGTATATCTCAAACAACAGATGCCCCAAGACCGATCCCTGGGGTACACCACTCATTATGGGTTTACTGCTTGAGGTGGCTTCCCCAATTTTGACTAGGTGGGTTCTGTCAGTGAGCCAGTATGCTACCCATCTGGTAACATACAGATTGATGCCTAGTTGAGAGAGTTTATCTATTATACCTGAGTGGGGAATACTATTGAAGGCTTTGGCCAGGTCAAGGTATGCGGTGTGCACCATCTTCCCTTCATCCATGGCTTTGGTGACTGTCTCAAAGAAGTCAACCAAATTTAACAGCATGACCTCCCCTTGACGAAACCAAACTGTATGGGATCGAGTGTTTGGAGGCTGCTAATGTCCTTGTTAATGAGGTCCATGATAATCCGTTCCATGGCCTTGCAGATCAGGCTAGTTAGGCTGATTGGTCTATATTTTCCTGGATTGGTGGGCGCTCCACCTTTGTGCAAAAGGATGACAGTGGCTGTCCTCCACTCGACTGGAACAAAGCTGGTACTCAGGCTTTGGTTGAACAGGGTGCCTAATGGTGCTGCATGTTCCTGCCTGATTTCATGTAGGATGCAGCCTGGGATGTTATTGAGTCCCATGGAGGCTGTATTTTTTTGCCTCTGAGAGTGCAGTGATGACTTGCTCTCTAGAGATAAGGGGAGGGGGACAGGTGCTGGGATGTCCTGATTTACTAATGGGGGGGACAGAGGGGCAAAGTTTTCACTGAACCTGTCTGCCAGCAGGTTGGCTATATCTACAGCATTTGTGAATGTGGTGTCCTTGACCACCAGTTCTGAGCAGATCTGAGTGCTTCCTTTGAGACTGCGGACATATGTGAAGAAGACCTTATGATTGTCTTTAGTAGATGTGGCCAGTTTGGACTCGAAGTTTGCTTTGGAGGATTTCACTAGTGCTCTTATTTGCTTGTTCAGGCTAAGGAGAGATTGCTTCCCATTAGGCATCTGCTCCTTCTTGATCCTGGGAAGCAATTTTTTTTCCTTTTATTATAGAGTTTATTTATTGCAGATGTTCACCAGGCAGGTTTACTTTTCCTTGAGGAGGAGGATTTTGTCCTGTCAGGTATTCCTGAGTCCATGCAGCTACATAAATGCTCATATAGTACTTGGGTGTAGGTTTGGACATATGTGCCAGTTCCTATGGAGGAGGAGGAGAAGGGGGCTGTGAAACTGTTTAATACCTCCCCACAGGAGGTTGTAATCAGCTTTGGGGAAGTTTTTTTGTTTGACCCTAGCTGGTAGGGTGGTGGTCAGGGGTGATAGTGACTTCAAAAGTGACTGCTTTGTGGTCCGATCTTACCAGGGAGGATGACACTATAGGGATGCTGCAGTGGTTACTCATGTTGGTTAGTACCAAATCCAAGATATTATCACCTCTTCTGGGGGTATCAACCAGCTGGTACAAGTCATTTGCATTGATAAAATCAAGGAATCTCTGGGTAGTTGTGTTTTGGCATTAGTAGTTCTTCTAATCTATGGTTGGTTAGTTAAAGTCACATAGGATCAGGGTAAAGGATGGAATCTTGATAGATTCAAAGAGGTCCTGATAGGTGGAGTGGGCATCTTGAGTCAAAAATTTGAATAGGGGTCTTCTCAATGGTTAACTGTACCTGAAGTGTCTCCTGTGCATCATATTATTTGACCAGCCTAGAGGTGTGTATGTTTTATATATATATATATATATATATATATATATATATATATATATATATATATATATATATATATATATATATTGCAGCTCCACCTCCTTTTGCTTTGCTGCCCATGGTTTGGGGTCTGAATGTGTAATAAGATGAGTAACATGGTATGGCTGGGGTCCTCTCTGCATCTTTGAACCAGGTTTTTGTGACTGCACAAATGTCAGCATCATCCAGGGTTAAGAATGCTTGCAGTGAGTGCAGTTTCATGTTTAGACTCCTAGCATTTAGTAGCATGACCTTTAATTTGCGTTTTGATGACATTTTCATGTTGGTAGTTTTGATCTCATGACATTGCCTAAAAAGGGACTATGGAAGAGGTAAGAGCCTTTGCCAGAATTCTGAAGCCCAAGGGAGACAGATGCAGGCCATCTCTGGCAAAGCACTGTGGTCTGTCTATCATGTCTTCCTATGCTGTCAGTTACTGGATCCCTTTGGAATGACACCAGAAACTAAGCCAATTGTTAAAGTCAATTATTTTCTGTTTGTATTGAGGCATTATTCTGGGTGATGTTGGAATGCTGCTTAAGGCTAGGAACATACCTGCCTGGGACACATATTCATTGAAATTGATCATGTGTCCAGATGTCTGAGTGGATTTTCTTTTCAAAATCTCTGAAGAAAAAGACACAGAAGCTGAAGCACATCTCCATTCTTTGTTTGTCTACCTACTTTGAAAGAGGCAAAAGAGGAATGGTTCTGTTTTGCTAAAGGTCTGCTTAGGCTTTTCAGTCATTTCAGACTTCTCCATCCCTTGCTTATTCTAAAAGGAAGAGAGCCCCCTCTTCTACTGATTCAGAATATGGTTCTTACATTGAGGAGATTGGTTTAGACTATGCTTCACAAGTCTCTTTACCTGAAAACTTGGAATCAAAATCTGAAGAAAAATATGTATTTGGATTTTCCTGTGGAGGGATTATCTTTCTCTGATACTATTATCAGGATGAAAGACTTATTTAAATGAGAACATAAGGGAATTTCTGAGATTCAACACAGGTATTGTGATTTGTTACAGCCAGAAACCCCTAAGCCAGTGGCTACTGCCCCTGTTAAATCAACACTTGAGGATGAGAGTAAAGCTCCTTCTCCTAGAAAATCACACAAACTGTACAACATGCCTCAAATTAGCAGGTACTTCTGTAACTTGAGAGTGGACTCTTCACTTATTCCACTGTCTAGGACTTCTGGATCTAAAATGTGTCTGCTTCCAATTTGATCCCCTCTGGCAAGGATGTCAGAGTCTTTGACAGATTAATACAAAAGGTGTACCCCTCTATAGCCTTAGCCTTTAGAACTAAGAGTTGCCATACTCATATGTCTAAATGGGGGGTTCAGGATTAGTATAATGATTAAGATGTTTACATGACAGATAACATGTATGGTGGTTGATTCTCATCTTTTAAAGGGAAACTGGCTAGACTTAAAATGGTCCATAAGGGTAGATAGCCCAGTGTTTGCCTATGAATTTATCAACCTAAATACCTATTGATATGCTGACATGAATAAGGCTATTGCTCACTTACTTAGTTCAGAAGCTGTATCTTCATTCAGAGGTATAGCTAGATGGGACAAAGGGGGTAGCTGCCCCATGCAAAAGGTGTCATGGGTTGTGATCAGCAGATCCATTTTTTTAATTTAAAGCTCCTGGACCTCACATAAATGTGAGGGCAATCAGCAGAGGTGATGGGCTTGAAGACCTGGTGCTCTTGAGCACCAGTTCGGAGAACATGCTGTTACTTTGCTCTCACATAGAGCATCAGGGTGGTAGGGACCTGACACTCCTGCTTAGGAGAGAAGGAAGGATCATCAGAGTGGACAACAGCCTTTTTTTTCATTGCTTTAACACAGATCTCAAGGGCATGAGGGGGTAGTACATTAGGAGCTGGCACTTCTCCTCCTAGGCAGAAAACCTAGATCGGGAGGGACTTTTCTTTTGGCTCTTTCAATGAAAACTTGAAGGGCTAGGAATCTGTCTCAGAATGTCAGAGTTATATAGAGGACTTTTTTTCCTCTTCAAATGAAAGCTGTGGAGGTGGGGTGCCAGATTGGATAATGGCCCTGAGCTCTAGAAGAGCCAACTATAACTCTGCCCTCATTATTATGTATGCTATCCTCTGTAACTCAGGTTACCGACTATTCTTTGACATGCTCATTTGATGTTGCTGCATGGTTACAGATGCAAAGTTTACCAGAAGATGTTAAGCAAATTTGTCATTCCCCGTATCAAAATATAGCAGAAATTGTCCTTCCAGTCTTGGACCATTTTACAGGAAACTCTTCAAGCACAACAAAATTCAAGAAAATATTCATTTAAGAAACAGTAGTATGGCAGTTCTAAGAAAAAGGTGGAGCACATTTATCCCCTCCTCCTCTTCCTCTTCATCCTGATAGCCCTATAAATATTTCAAGGAATCTTTCTCTGCACTTTTCTCTGTGTCACCAGGTTACATCAAATTATTGGGTACTAGGATTAATTCCAAATGGGTACAGATGGTAATAGGATTCTTTCCCTACAAAAGTAGGAGCACTTTAGGCCTAATCTCAGTCAAAGAAAAAAAATAATGACTATGCCACCCAATCCTCCTGTTTCTGGCAGCCCTATAAACATTTCAAGGACTCTTTCTCTGCACTTTTCTCTGTGGCACCAGGAAATATCAGATTCTTGGGTACTAGGATTCATTCAGAATGGGTACAGATGGCAATAGCATTCTTTCACCCCAAACTCAGGAGCCCCTTAGGCCTAATCTCAATCAAGGAAAAATCACTGACTATACCATCCTTCTGTATATCTGTCTTTCCCACCCTGGCAACCCTGGCAATGGGATTCTTTCTCCGCAGACATAGGAATTCCCTCCCAACCTCAAAATCAAACCTACCTTTTTTCTCCCATCATTATTCACATGCTTTCCCAGGAAATAATAGAACTTCTACCAGAA
This sequence comes from Protopterus annectens, assembly GCF_019279795.1. NCBI lineage: Eukaryota > Metazoa > Chordata > Ceratodontiformes > Protopteridae > Protopterus > Protopterus annectens. The sequence continues at coordinate 530,590,512 of NC_056726.1, forward strand.
ATTCAAAACAGAAAAGACTTCTTATTCAGGATTTTTTTCTGGTACCTCAAACCTGTCTTTCCTAAATCTCCACAGCAAAGTTACAAAGTTCAAAATGCTATCTCTGCACTCTGCCTTTTCCCTTTTTTTCTCTTCTAGGTTTCTTAGTAAGCGTAGGTCTAAAAAGTATATACCGCCAAATACCCACTCACAGAAGCTTCAGATGCATTTTAAGTTTTGTTGTTTCTGGTTCACATTTTCAGTTCTCTTCTTTACTCTCTGGTTTGCCAATAGCACCAATGGTATTCAAGAAGTATCTAGCACCAGCAATTGTTTTTTTAAAGTTACAAGGCATCCACATCATTCCCTACTTGGATGACTGATTCATTTTTGCAGAGTCTTTTCAAAACTGTCAAGAAACTCTCCTCTTTGCCAGTAATCTTTTCAATACCTAAGTTTTAAGCTCAGTCTGGAAAAATCATCTCTCATTCCTTCTCACACAATAATTTTGCAGGATTGCTTGGTAGGCACTTCACAAATGATGGCATTTCTATTTCAGGAAAAAGTAATATTTTATAAAGAACAATTCCTTCAGTTTTTGCAACTTCTGACAACAGCAAAGGAATACCTAAGCATTCCAGGCTACATGGCTTTGACAATTCCATTTAGCAAGACTGCACATAAGAAAAATTGAGTGGTTTCTCAAATCAGTCTAAATCTAGCACCAGTACCCTGTGTCTTGTGAAATTCATGTTCTGAACTTTGTCTGTAAGGAAATTTGCTGTTGAGTAGATCAAAGCCTGCAAAAAAGTGTGACAGTATAATGTGGAGGATAGAGGGCTGATTATTTTAGACATATTTCCTGACTCTGGAAAGAATGAAGTAACATTTTACAGGTCAAATACAAATTCTATGCGTTTTATGAACTGCTTCTTCTTGCATAAGAAAAGTAGTAGGTCCTAAATCAAATGCTTTTCACATTCTGGGTCTGATTACTGTACTTTTTCTGCAACAAACAGGAATTACAGGATCAGCTGCATATTTTACCTATTTTCTTTTCTATCACACATAAAAGATCAAATACAAATACAATTCTCCTGTTACTATTAAGACATCTTATAAATACAATTCCACAGTTCAGATTCTCTTACATAGGTTGCAAAGCTTAAATATAGCATCCAAACCAACAGTGTGAAATAAGAAATTGGAAAAAAAACTACATCACAAGTTTCTTTACCCTAGTACCACAGTCTAGAATATATAGACTCTCATAACAGACTGTGACAATTTTGAAAGACTTATGTCTTTTAATTTTGCAATGTAGAACTAATTTCTGCAGTCTGCCTGACTTTCACGGGCACAATTACTGATGGACAGACATCTCAAAGCTAAGCTACCAATTTCATATTCACTGTTAAATCCAGAAAATCAAAAAAATCCATAGATTTGTTGAAAGTAAAACAGTGTAGATAAAAGTTCTACTACAAAAGACTGACAAAAAATCTTTCGCAATTGCAAAAAGAAGAAAAAGGGAGCAAACATAAGCTTTGGAGTTAATATACAGACAATTATTTTAAATGTGAGAGTAATATGTCACAGTGTCACATCAAACAACTGAGATCATGCTATATACAAGGCTCAGATATGCAGATCTACAAGAATAGAAAACACTTCACTGATCAGCAGTGCGGACCTGAAAAAAGTCAGTTTTTAAAAATTTCCACTCTGCAAATACTACCTCAATGTATTGCATTAGATTCAGCATTACCTCCTTCTCCAAGTAAAAGTAATAGTACAGGTGTGGTAGAAACTCAGCACAGAGACTTTGAATGTAAAGAAGATATCCAAAATGATCCCATTTCCAGTGTCATTTCAAAGCAAGTTGCTGTTCAAGATGGTGTGTTAAAAGATGAACTTACTTCAAATCAGTACTCAGGAATTAGAGAACTGGTAAATAACAGATATGCTGCACTGGCTCTATGTAATGTATATGGACTCTATACATACTAATGGGATTATTGTCCTTGAGTTTAGTAAAAAGTTGATATTTCAGTTCATTGAGTTGTATTTGTCATATGTTACATGACACATAGTGCAGAAATAGTCTATTTGCAATGTCTAGCTTTACCCAAGGGGTACAGGGTTTGATTATTTCCACCTCCATTTGCCTTTTTTGTGACTCTAAACAAGTCACTTAACCAGACAGTGCTCATATGTCATCCCTGAAAAAGGCCACTTACCAAGCGGGCTTACCCAGTTAATTAATGTATAAAAAATATGTAACTAAAACCTCATTTAAGAACATAATTTCTTTATTGGGTTTTTGTTCTAAGATTCTAACTGACAGCTGTCTTACAAGGCTCAAAGCTTAACACAGTAGTAAATTTATACCAAAATAAAGACAAAAGACATTTTTAGCAGATATATATGTATATATATATATATATATGTATGTATATATATATATATATATATATATATATATATATATATATATATATATATGTGTGTGTGTGTGTGTGTGTGTGTATATATACATGTGTATAATATCAAATGCACACAAGAAGCAGAATAGGGGTGTTTTATACGTTTCTAAAATGTTGAAATATCAAGAAGCTCAAGGCAGTATAAAGGATGAAACAGATTTGTTTGTGTACTGCAAAGTAAATATTTAACAACTGTTTAAACATTCAAGATCAGCTTGCTGGTCTTTCTAATGCATATGAAGTGTAATCTATCAAGTAAAATATATGTAATCTGTTTTTGTGGGGTTTAAGAATCTTGCACAACTCACTCATCCCTATTCCTTTAATGTTGCTCTGAGATTATAACGCATCAGAGAAAGGAAAGTTTTTGGTTTAGCAATAGAATCAAGTGTTTCCTTTTACACAAAGCAACATAGCCTTGTAGTAGCAATATCAATGTTACTAAGATGTACAGGGTGTAACCCACATATGGTGATGCAAGTGGATTGCACCCGAATTGAAAAAATAAAGAATATTTTAATTATGTTTTCTTGTTACTGTGAATGCTATTATAAATGAGAGCGGTTAGCATCAGGATGTTAACTTGAGTTAAGTGTATGTTTCTGATTTACTTGATAAAAATTTTTTTTTTCCTGAAGAAGGCTCACTTTAGTTCACTTTAAGGTTTTATTGAAATTGTTTTAGGGTTATTTTTATTTTAGTTTATTTATTTATTTATTTACTTATTTACTTATGTATTTATTGCCTGCATGTGATTTAGCACAATATGAATTTATATTGGTTTAGATGCAAAACAACACAAGTCTGATGAAATGCTTTTTATGCCTGACAAAATCACTTTCACTAGAAATTTTTAATAAACTGAAATGAGTGAATGTTGTGGTTTTCTCTTATTATGTTATACAATTTGACCTTCCGCAAAGTTCCAGTCATTTGGCAAGGCATTTTGATTGTTTCCCTGCGGCTAAGTGAGCTTTAAAGACATGCAGATAGGTACATGTGCATGTGGGTGTGCCTTCTATGAAGGTTAGGCATAAAAATCCACTGCCAATCAATGTGTGGACCAGTGATCCGCTGTGGCGACCCCTAACTGTGAAAAAGCCGAAAGACATTGCTATTGTTTAGCAGTATACAGAGCCCTATGAGTCCCATCTCAACTTGTCTAGGGATACTCTAAAATTTCCTTCATTATTAACTTTACACAGTAAGCTTGCAGTTATTTTTAACATAGGTACTATCAATATTACTAATAGTGTTTGCAGTACTGGGACAGGCAGTAAATCATGCTTGTTAGAGGGCCTGTGAGTCCCCAGTAATCCTTTTGGTGATGGTGAATCTGTGGTTATGGTTTCTAATAATTCTTACTGGTTTGGGGGACTTTAAAAAAAAATGTAATTATTTATTTTAAATGCATTTATTTAATTTGTTAATAGACGAGGTAGATTAGCCGAATGACTCTTTTCAGCCATAACCTAGGCCAAATGGCAGTACAAAGATTACAACACATACTTGTTGGAGTATGACAAACGGAGAGAGAGAGAAAGAATGGTTTGAGTCTTATTTTTAGTAAAGCAGTCAGCACTAGTGATGCCTTATATTTATATTAATTGACTTTGATGTCACTCATTCACAGTGATGTGCAGTAAAGGGAGTACAATATTTACAGTGATATTTACTGCAGTGTAAACATTGTGTTAACAATAAAGTTAGCATTAGTTCAATCAGTCTAAGCTTTGCAGTTTCAAAGACATGATAATACAAATGGAAATGATATGCACAGATAAAGCCTGGGGTTTTAATTTCATTTGGCTGACATTCATTAGAAGCCAAACTGACCAGTTATCAATCTACAGAACTTTATTATTAACATTACTATTGAGCAGTGCATCAGCTAGCACTCTGGTGTATACTTTCTACTGTTTTTCTTTGAGGGGCTATTATCACCCATCTGTTCTGCCATCTTACTGGAAGTCTTCCTTGGGGTTTTAGTTTCACTGATTAGATATGACATTACAATAGATGTGATATAACCAGAACAGTATTTCCTGTTTGTGTTCTCTACATTTATACATAAAGATCTTAATTATATTTCTGTGCAGCGTATAGTTGGTTAAAGACCTAAAACCAAGTATAGGAGTAGTTTCTTTAGTCATTTTCTCTAAAGCAGTGACATTTGTTAATTTTATTTAAATGGCCAGTCAATTTATTTCTAAGGACAATGTAACTGGTTTCAGTTCTAAGGCTTGTTGATAAATTTATCCAATCTGCTGGTACTACTTTCCTGAAACCTTTCTCTCAATTGCTGAAATATATAGTGGTCTTTGCAAAGGAAATGATTCTCCCATACTGGTCTTGGGTTGTAGTAAGAGGTTCTTATAGTTGATTTGTTTCTTAGTACAAGATTGTATTCACTATGTAATATTATATTAATCAATGCAGATAACTAAAGAGTTGCTCAGGCAGTGACTGGAAGTCCAGTAGACTTTTTGCAGTGTATAGCAACAATGTTCATTCCTTGGGACAACAGAAGAGAATCTGCAGATATTGTTAATTATAGTTTGAATTAGTTGAGTATGTTGACATGAGTGAAGTGAGATCAAAGGAAGGCCAATGTCAGTCAGCTCCAGTAGCATGGCTGGATAGATGTCTCAGATGACCTGAGTTTGATTAGCAGCTCAGTCACCTGACAGAGTTGGTAGGGAAGGATATGCCCACTGATCCTGGGAGGAGGATGGGACATAACCAGCAGCATGCTGGCACAATCCCTTGGAGGAGGGGTGGCAATGCAAGTATGTACCCTGTGATGGATGACAGGCTCAACAAGGCACCATCTCATGGTGGTAACCTTCAGTGCTGGAGCTCTGAAGAGTGTGCTTGTTTGGGAATGGTATTATGGTCTTCCACAGTGATGTAGATCCCATGCCTCCTCATCCAGTTGCAGGAGTAGGCTATTAGGAAAGCTCTTATTGCTGGGATAAGGGTGAAGGTATAGATTCATGGGTTCATAGGTTGGTACAAGCCTAGCCATAACAATTCCCTGGATATTTCTTCCCATGATATTTACTTCCCTGGACTCCTGTCTAGCAGGGCGACTGACGTAATCCCTGGGGTGAATTTACTATCTCTCATCCAATCGTCAAAGTTCCTTTTGAAGAGGGCCAAGGAGGCGCTCTGCTTGACATGTATGAGCAGTCTGTTCCAGAGTTTGGAGAGTCTCTGGGTCAGGAACCTATCCCTCCAGCATGTTTTGTTCATTGTGTTGACAAGGTTTAGATCCCTGGAGCGTGTGGCTCTGAGGGATTGGGATTTCTTTAAGTGGAGCATGTCCAACAGCTCAGGGTTTGACATGGCCTTGTATGTTAAGCAGAGATCACCTCTGAGTAGACGATATGCCACAGAGTATAGCTGGAGTTTTTTAAGACGGTCAGCATAGGCCATCTGCTTTAGGTCTATGATTCTTTTAGTGAGGTATTTCTGCAGCCTTTCCAGCTGTTGCAGATGTCTTGTGAGGTACATACCAAATGTACTCTATAATGGGTCTAATGAGGGATGAGTAGAGTGGGACAATGACCTCCTTTTTTCTGGATGAAAAGCCCTTAGTGATGAGGTGTGCCACAGAGAAGGATTTCCTGACAGTTGTGGCAATGTGGTTATCGAAGGTGAGACCACTGTCCACCTGTGTCGCTAAGTCTCTCATCACACTTTTGGGGTTTAGTGTACTGCCACCTATGTAGTAATTCATGGGTACATGGTTTTTCCCATAGGGGATAACTATACATTTCTTGGCATTAAGCTTTAGCCCATGTCTCTGGCACCAAGCATCTGTTTCTGTAAGGCCCTTTTGTAGAATATCTACATCATTTGGGGATTCAGTAATGGCTCCCAGTTTGCAGTCATCTGCGAACTTTGTTAGCCAGAGTCCCTTGGTGTTGGCCTGTACTTCAGAAAAGCAGATGCCAAACAATAGTGGTCCCAGGACTGAACCCTGAGGTACTCCACTTGTCACTTGTCTGGAGCTGGATTTGGATTTGCATTCCTGTGGCTGCCTGAATGATGGCTCCCTACTTACAGCTCTCGCAGTGATCTTAGGAAAAATTCCCTGGTGAAGAAACAAACAAATGAGTCAAGTTTCATTAGGGAAGTTTTACGACTGGTACATGTTGTGGCAAAACACATAGAAAAAAAAGGAAAGCTGTACTCAAATTTAGGCCTCAAAACATTTGTAGCTATTACCTTCCTAGATGTGGTCATAAAATGACTAGATACATGGTAGCATAACCTTAGCTTAGTTGTTACTCTGGCTGCTATTTATTTATGGAATCCCAAGAGTGTGTAGGTTTGCACCTTTTCTAGCTGGTTTCTCACTAAGTCAGACCTCTTCTAGGCATTTTCCCACTAAGTTAAGGACCTTCAGAGTACCTGAGGGTTTTACATTTTTGTTAGAAACAAAGATCATGTAAGTTGCTTTCTTAGCACTTGTCAAGAGTCTGTTTTATTCAGTCGCATGTGATGTTGTTGTGTCTTTCGGCTTTTCCTGGTTAGGGTCGCCACAGCGGAGCTCCGGTCCACTAATGATTGGCAGTAGATTTTTACGTGCCGAGTTGCCAGCCCTAACGCACAACCTTCAACGAAGGTATGCCCATTCACACATGTCTCCACACAGAAGACGCTCTAGCTGAGAATCGAACAGGACAACGTCTTACTGTGAGGCGACAATGCTACCACAGCACCACCACCACAGTTATTCAATCTCGTGTGATAAGGAGTTGAAATTGTTTTGCAATTGTGTTTCTAATGATGGGATAGATGGTCCATATCTAATTATTAGAATATTGTAGGCATAAAGACTACAGGCAGATGTTTGGATTCCACAGGGGAGGTCATTTATGAACAGGGAGAATAGCATTGGCCATAACACTGAGCCTTGAGGAGCTCCTATTATAGAGGTTTCTATAAGCAGATAATTTTTAACAGCTACATAATGGGTGTCCTGTTTGTGAGATAGGTGCTAAACCATTTATTGTACCATCTTCCAAGTGTAGTAAGTGAAATTTTTATAGAAGTTGATGATGATCAGTGTAACTTAAAGCCCTTTTAAAGTCCAGAGACATACTTTGCCTTCTAATTCATATTTGTCAGGTATTGAGCAAATGATATTCGTAACTGGGTATATGAAGTGAGTCTGTCATGCTTTGCCATGAAACTATGCTGAGAGTCACACAGAAGGCCATAGTTGTTGATGTAGTTAACCATCTGGCAATGTATTATTTTTTTTCAAATATTTTAGTTATGAGGCATGTATTGGCAATGTATTGGAAATCCAGAGGGTTTGCAGGTGTAGCAGTTTTATTTGTTTATTTATTGGCATTTGATTACTGGGAAAGTCTGACTGGAAAGAAGCCCATTTTCAGAGGATGCCGGGGAGAAAAGTTCCAAATTCTTACAAGGCACTTTAAGAACAATAATTTTACAATCTTCAAATGTAAAGCAAAAAACATTTGCAGTTTAAATAATTATAACATAGGTTCCTAGGTTCCTAGGTGTTTACTAGGCTAGCGACCACAAGGGCTTTTTTAAGCCTAGCCATGCATCCCAAATCTCTAATAAGTACTGGTACCCTTGATAAGTATAAGCAGGGGCGAGGGAGTTGAAACATTTACAAGCAGGAGCCTGGGAGATGAACCATGTACAGGCTGCCTGTGTTCATTAGAGATATAGGTGCCAACACCAGATATGAATTTCATGTTGCACATCCAATTGTCCAAGTTACACTTGAATTGGGTTAGGGAGGAACTCTGCTTCATATGGATGGGGAGCCTGTTCCAGAGATGGGGGTAGTCTCCAGGATACATACCTATCTTTCCAGCAGGTCCTACTTATATCACAGGCAAGGTTTAAGTCTTTAGCATGGGTAATTCTGGTGCTGTTTGTTTTGTAGATATGCAGGAGGTCCATCAGAGTGGGGTTTGACAATGCCTTGTATACCAGGTATAGATCTCCCCTCAACAACCTTTTGGAGATAGAATATAGGGATGCGGCCTTGAGGCGGTCCGCACAGGACATGTTACTTATGCTCTGTATTCTTTTACTGAGGAACCTCTGTGGACGTTCCAATTGTTAGATATGTCTGGTTAGGTACATACCAAAGGGAGCATTGAATTCAATGATAAGGTCTGATGAATGCCAAATTAAGTGAAACAATGACTTCCTTGGACCTAGATGCCATACCTTTGTTTATAAGTTGAGCAAAATTTTAATAACAATAACAAATTAGACATAATATAAAAACTTTGGTCATTAATTGATACATGTTATATGAATCATTTAATATTTAGAGAAATTTTAGACAGTTTGTAGAGAAATTAAACGGCATTTAGTCTAATACAAACAAGAATTGTAATATGAAGTGAGAAAAAAAACCATGCTTATAATATATTTAGACAGAAAGTCAGGGAAGAGAATTTGACAGAAGTAAGGAAGTAAGAGAAGAAGGGAGAGCAAGGAGGTACCTGTTCACATTTAGGGACATAGTTATTCCCAGTTTTTAGCAAGAACAAAGCCAGATTTTAGCTAGGAAGTCTTTCAGAGCTGTTTTGAAAGATGGGAGGGAGGGTATTGACCTGCTGGTTACATGTAAGGAGTTCCAGGTCTTAGCAACCTTGTAAGAGTTCAGACAATGCCCAGCAGATTTGATAGGTTTGTAGATGGAGAGGAGTTTTTGGTACTGGATCATAATGACAGACTGGGAACATAGTTGTGTAGAATATTTTTTAGTGCTGGACAGACAGATGGATGCTGGATAATATTATAGGTGGAAAGAAGCTGTGTATATGTTAGTTGATGAGACAGTTATAGGTGTTTTAGTGCTATACAGTGGTGGGTTCTGAAAGGGGTATTTGCTGGAAATGTAGCACCTTTGTTATAGCATGTTCAAGTTTTAATTTTTGTGAAGCCTGAAGGTTAGTAAGGATGAGGGTGCCATAAAGAAGAATGGGGAGGAGTCAAGTAGAGGCATGTGCAGTTTTAGCTGTATCGGTGAGAAAGATTTTGGCTCTGTAAACCATCCCTAGTTTTTGATGAGTCTTTCTTATGCAATTTTGTATATACAGGTCAAATGCAAGATTATTATCCACTATCACCCCTAATAATTTGCTATGAGAAGTGCATTCCATTGTTGTATTATCACGAGAGAGGAATTTAAATTTTGTTATTTTTTCCGTGAGAGAGGGATTTGGGGGTAAACAAGTAGCAGTTTGGTCTTTTTTAGGCTGAGCATGAGTTGTGAGTTACAAAGCCATGTTTCGGTTTTATGAAGAGGTATAACCGTGGCACATTTAAACTGGCTGTTTACTTTTGGTGAAGGATAAGCTAGCAATATCTGAAAGGATTTAGAAATATGGGTTGTACCATATATAGAAAGAAGCCATGAGTGGCATGTAGGTTTTGGTTGGGCTTCCTTGGGTTGTTTTTGAGAAAATGGCTATGAAATGAAAGTGAGGATGTTAGTCTAATTGTCAGGGGTTTTGGTGACCTAAACATTGTTATGATGTTATAGCTGGAGTTGAATTAATATTTTAATTACATTTTACACAGATTGTTATGGTAGTGAAACTTGTGATTGGCTATATTCTTTAACATCTATACTGAATTCTCACAACACAGGCAAACATTTATATAAACGAAAACAAATCATGTTAAAATGTACACAGTCAACAACATCATACATCATATCTATTATTTTATGCAATTATCATCAACCCAACATTATATAAATTGTTTAATTCCTGACTTCCCTTACACCTCACTCCTCCTCCAAAACATTATTCTGCATGTAGTATTACCACAATTTCCATTTGTTATGCAATTTATTCCTACCCTTTTCTAAAGAACCCCACTTCCAGTTCTTTTATATCTGTTACAATATTCACTATTTAAAATGCAGTTGGTTTAGACTTTGATTTCCATTTTCTAGTAATTACTTTTTGGTAGCAACCAGAATTAAACTTAACAAGGCCTTACTATGTTTAGGCAATTCAGACGCTGCATACCAGCTCAAAAAATAATTTCTTCAGTTACACTGATTTGCTCACCCAATATTTCTGACAGAGTACTCTGTATGGAATATTTAAAGTCTGTCAACTCATTACACTCCTAAAACCTATGTTCCCAGTTACTTCTTTCTTTACCATCATATTTCCTTAGCATTTGCTTGAGGTATAAAAATACCTATGCAAACACCTCCAAGCAAAAATCCTAAATCCTCTAGACTTTGCTGCACATTTGGATGCCACAAATATGCCCTCCCATTGTTTTCTTGTGAATTGTTTATCCAGTCTCTCTTCCTAATCCTTTCTAACATCCTCTGATTGATTTCTATAGTTATGCAATATTTTATATACCCTGCTTAATATTCATTTTTGACATCAGCTTCTGTTCTAGATTCAACTAAAAACTCTACCAGAGTAGGTCTTTCATTTAAGATCCTCTGTCTCTTACTCCTTCTCTTTGCCAGTACTCTGGTATCAATCCCCGATAAGGAAGGTAGTTTCTAGCCTGCAGTCCAAATGTCTTCTTTGCCTCTTCCCATTGTATTACATTTCTTTGCCCAATTATTTGCTCCCACTGCCTTAGCTCTTTTGCAAGCTTTCTCCAGTAAATTCTAATTTCTTCTTGCCTATTCTCTGTACCCTTAATTGCAGTCATCACCATCAACAGAATCTACTTTCTCCATTCTCATGTTGGCTTAGTTCTTAGAATACTTTCTGCTACTTTATGAATATAATATTCTATATGGCTGTTGTTATTCTCCTTAAGGATTTGCATTAAAAATCCCACTGTCTCCTTATTTCCTGAGTTCACCATTGTTTCATCATTATCCCTTCCAATTTGAATTATAGCTTTCTACTTTTTATGCATATAAGCCTTAACTGTGAAGCTCTAAAATAGCCCTTCAAATCAGGTCATCACAAACCATCTTGCTCTATTGGAAGGATCACCTTATCCCACTTGCCTCTTGCCCCCTTACCATGCCATATAAAATCCTTCAACTCTTTATTAATTACTGTCAACAACTTCTTTACTGGATGATAAAATATGCTTAACCTGTATATAAAACTAATAGGGCTAAAACATTTTCACTACTTGTATTTTGGTATCCATATCTATACACAAGAGTTTCCAGTTTCTCAGTATTTGTATTATCTTTTGTTTAGTCTCTTCTCACATATCCTTATCTACCACAATAGAATCTTTTTAACCCATACTCCTAAATACTTCATTTTATAGTATCCCCATAAATACAGATATTGAACCAATTTGTCTTTGGGTGCATAGTTTACAGCTATTGCCTTTGTTTGAGCTTCCTTAATTTTGTATCCAAAAAGACTTGAAACTGTCACAGAATGTTCCACAAACACACTGAAATGTCATTTTCTGGTTTTCTATGGTATAAAATAATATTGTCTGCAAATAAAGCCAGCTTTTCTTGACTACCATACCAATTATTTTATTTTATTTTATTTATTTTACATTTTTTGACCGGGATAGTCCGACTGGATACACCATTTTCAGTGGAGGCCCGGGGAGAAAAGCTCCAAGGGTAAGCAGATACAGCATTACATAATACCAGCATTACATATTACAAACAAACTATTTACAGAGATTGCTTAGGTAAGCAAGTTAAACAAGCTGCACAGGTTAGAGTTAATCCCGAGCGTAAGTCAGGATTAACTTAAATTACACAGTAAAATGGTTAACAGATTTTTACACATTCTAGAGAGATTTAGCCAGGCTTGATACAGTGACATATTATATTATATACTTGAATTTCTGAGTCTCTTATTTTCTTAGCCAATGGCTCTAAATATAACATAAATAACTAAGAGGAAGGAGGACTCTCCTGCCTGGTTCCTCTGTTCACACAGAATTTATCAAAGAGGAACCCTTAGACTTTAATTTTTGTCTCCAGCCCCTCCTATAATATCCTAATGAGCCTTATAATTGTATGAGGGAATGTAAGTGCTTCCTTTGCCCTTCTCTTAAAATCCCAGCTTACTCTGTCAAATGCTTTGTCTGCATTAAGACCCACCAACAACAGTGGTGTATTCTTACATTCTGCTTCCCTCTGGATCATCATTGTTCTATTAATGTTGTCAAATATTTGTCTCCGCTTTACAAAACCATATTGATTCATATCTATCAATGTTGGCAACACCTTTGCCATTCTTTAAGCTATTATAGACATAAACATTTTACAATCATGATTTAAAATTGAAATGGGCATATATGAACCTGTCCCTGAAGGGTCTTTACTGTCTTTAGGTACTATAGCCACCACAGCTTTCTTCCGGGATATTGATGCTTCCCCCTCCTTTTAAAATGTTATTAAACAAAACCTTCCAGATTTATATCACGTTCTTCCCTCCTCGTCTCCAAACTACTACAGGAATACCATATACTCCTGGAGACTTTCCAGCAGATTGATTACACATCACCATTTTTATAGCTTCTCCTCCTACCTTAACTGTTTATCATTGAGACTCATCTTCCTCTAACCTTGACATACTTAAGTCTTCCATAAATATTTCCATTTGTGCTTTTTCTTGATTTCCATATTCCTCTGCTTTATACAAATTTTCATAAAATTTCTGAAATATCTGTAATACTTCTACAGGATTGCTGGTTATTTTTCTTGTTATAGGCTTCCTAAGTTTACATACATACATACATACAAATATTTCAAGCAAAGGCATTAATACCCTTCTAGCTTGCCAATATACCAAAACACTTGTTCCCATAATAAGTGTCCAGGCTGTACTTAAAAATATCTAAACTTGTACTTGCTTTAAGGTAATTAGGCAGTGTCTTCCATGCATCAGCTACTCTGTCAGAGAACCAATTATTACGCTTATTATTACACTTCCCATTCCTATAGAATCTTCATATCATTGTTGGAGCCTTCCTGTGTCCTGAAAGAGTGCTCTTCAAACTATCTGGAGATATACAGAGCTCAGTATATTTTTCTGGCACTTCAAAGTTGTGTACTGTTAATTGTTGTTTGACTAATTTTATATCATTGCTGGCTGACTTCAGAGTTGTGCACTGTTATTTTTGCTTCACCGTATAGTTTTTCAGATCTCTGCTGAAGGTGTTGTTTCTCCTACCCACCCGCCCTATTCCTGTCTTGTTTAAATTTGGAAGCTTTTGCAGTTGCCCACCCCCACTGTAGATTTGATCTGGGACACTCCCCCCCAGTCCCATCTCTTTACCTCATTCTACCTAATAGACTCCTTCTGCACTTGTTTTTAGTCATTTTTAATTTAATTGCATTTTTTAAACTGTTTGGTCTAACATTGCTACATACTCAAGTGTGCTAGCTTACACTGCATTTGAATTGTTTTACTGCTGTTTTAGCTACTTTTCTGTATATATAAAAAAAAAAAAAATCTAAGCCTTTTTCCTACCTTTCCTGTAACTAGTGTAGTCCAGATTCAGATTTGCTGTATCCAGGACTGTATGTAAGCTTCTGAGCCCCTGCCAAGCTTTCTGTGGTGGAGGGAAGACTTCTAGCTTATCAGTGGGAGTGGTAAGCACTAGGTAACCTATCTAACACATAAGGAGTGGTTCTGGCCCAGAAATTGTAGTTATTGGCCATTTGGGCAGTTTTTCCATCTCTCTCAACTTTTTGATTTAAAAGCCCACATTTGCACTTGTTTCCCCCCTTTCCTGTAACTAGTTTAGTCCAGATACAGATTCTTAGTTTTAGCACTTGAATTTGCTTATTCGTGATCAGCACTTGTTCAGAACTCCTTGTAAGCACTAAATAAGCTACTAATTACTACAGCACTCAACCTTCCTCATTACCTAGAGAAAACAGTTTTGGTACTTACTTTCCTCACTTGCTTAGAAAAAAACAGCTCTTGTACTCACTTTCCTCACTTATCTAGAGGAAAATAGTTTTTTATTCAGGCATGTCCAAGGGTCAGCTCCCAGTGTTCTCGTCTGTCTATCTGATGAATCTGGGCATCTTGGGGCAATGTAGAAATTGCCTCGTACACAGACAACCCTCTCCTCCTATCACCTAACACTACAACCTGTGAGAGATGCACTTATCTAGCCAAATTGGAGCAAAGCTCTCTCCAACTAAGACTGAACTTGACAGTCAAGAGGAGAACATAAACACTTGCACCACACCACACTCATCACATAGTCTCACTAAATCTACACCACCAAAATCCACACATAGAAACACAAAAACATTCACGGGGGCTCTCAATAATAATCTGTTCAAGCAACAGACAGAGACCTCCAAAGCAGAAATGCAAGCAACCTCCACCCCCCCAACACCACCCAAATGACACATAGCCCACAGACTCAGTGTGCCACTCAACCACAGTCAATAAGGCAAAACAACGTACCCAACACACTAGTCATAGGTGACTCTATAGTCAGGCACACTGATATCCCACTCACCAGGCTAAACAAGGAGAAAGTTACTGTCAGCTGCCTGTCGGGTGCCAGGATCCGCCACATAACCCATGCACTCAGGTCACTCCACAACAAGCACAAATATGACTCTGTCATTGTCCTTGTTGGTGTGAATGACCTGAGACATACCTCCCTGGACTACATGAAAAGAGACATGGAAGAGCTCTCCAATCTTGTAGCCCAGGCAGGTATGACCCTAGCCCTGAGTAGCATTCTGCCATCACCCAGAATGATACTGCAGTACAAGGACAAAATGATTGACTTCAACAATTGGCTAAGCTTCTGGTGTCACCTTTTGTGATTTTAAGTATTTTCTTCTGATTTTTTGTTAAATTTTACTGCTTTGCCGCCTACTTTTTGGCATTTTTTGGCTTGCTAAAGTTTATATCTGTAACAGTAACAGTACTTGGAACACATCTAGAGCCTGTTTACTGCATTTCCTGTGTTGCACTTAATTTAAAATCGTTTTTTTCTCTAAAAAACTGCATTTTACCTGATTTTGGCCTAGCACTCAAGTGTGGGGTCATTTATTGCACTGTTGTGATTATTTTGCTGCTTGTGTATCTCTGCTACCTTTAAACTACAACAAAAAGAAAAAAAACAAAAATATCTTGCTTTTTTCCCACTTTCTGAAAGTTAAGAAAGTTCAGTTACAGATTTGCTGTTCTGAACTGTTTGGAAGTTTCTGGAAGGCCAGTGCTTGCTTGGGCTAAAGGGAAGTCTCTGTGTTCACCAGTGGGAGTGGTTAACACTGAACAGCCTGCCTGTCCCTGGAGGAGTGGTTACTACTTAGAAGCTGTAGTTTTATTGGCCATTTTGGGTCAATTCTAAACTCCTTGATCTCTCTCTCTCTTAAAACCCGGCTGCCTCATGGTTTTGGCATCTTTTCAGGCTTGCTAGTTGTTGCTGAAGCACCTACCAAGGGGAGAAAACGCTTTGAGAAGAAAAGGAGCCACTTTTGTGATTTTAAGTATTTTCTTCTGATTTTTTGTTAAGTTTTACTGCTTTGCCGCCTACTTTTTGAAATTTTCTGGCTTGCTAAAGTTTATATCTGTAACAGTAACAGTACTTGAAACACATCTAGAGCCTGTTTACTGCATTTCCTGTGTTGCACTTAATTTGAAATAGTTTTTTTCTCTAAAAACTGCATTTTACCTGATTTTGGCCTAGCACTCAAGTGTGGGGTCATTTATTGCACTGTTGCGATTTTTTTGCTGCTTGTGTATCTCTGCTACCTTAAAACTACAACAAAAAGAAAAAAAAATCTTGCTTTTTTCTCACTTTCTGAAAGTTAAGAAAGTTCAGTTACAGATTTGCTGTTCTGAACTGTTTGGAAGTTTCTAGAAGGCCAGTGCTTGCTTGGGCTAAAGGGAAGTCTCTGTGTTCACCAGTGGGAATGGTTAACACTGAACAGCCTGCCTGTCCCTGGAGGAGTGGTTACTACCTAGAAGCTGTAGTTTTATTGGCAATTTTGGGTCAATTCTAAACTCCTTGATCTCTCTCTCTTAAAACTCAGCTGCTTTGTGGTTTTGGCATCTTTTCAGGCCTGCTAGTTGTTGCTGAAGCACCTACCAAGGGGAGAAAATGCTGAGAGAAGAAAAGTAGCCACTTTTGTGATTTTAAGTATTTTCTTCTGATTTTTTGTTAAGTTTTACTGCTTTGCTGTCTACTTGTTGGCATTTTCTGGCTTGCTAAAGTTTATATCTGTAACAGTAACAGTACTTGGAACACATCTAGAGCCTGTTTACTGCATTTCCTGTGTTGCACTTAATTTAAAATCGTTTTTTCTCTAAAAACTGCATTTTACCTGATTTTGGCCTAGCACTCAAGTGTGGGGTCATTTATTGCACTGTTGTGATTATTTTGCTGCTTGTGTATCTCTGCTACCTTTAAACTACAACAAAAAGAAAAAAAACAAAAAAATCTTGCTTTTTTCCCACTTTCTGAAAGTTAAGAAAGTTCAGTTACAGATTTGCTTTTCTGAACTGTTTGGAAGTTTCTAGAAGGCCAGTGCTTGCTTGGGCTAAAGGGAAGTCTCTGTTGCTCAACCAATCAAGCAATTTATTCATTATTTAGCTTTATGGTTATCTCAAATGTGACTACTAACCTCCGTGGAGGAGACATTGTCAACAAAACTGAAAAGGAAGAAAGCAAATGGATCATGAACCTCAGAGCTAATTTATTTCCAGGGCTCAACAGAGTAGTTCCTATTAAACCTATTTTGAAAGAGAGAAGCCTAATTAAGAAATGAAATGGAGGCTTAAGGAAGGTGTGCATCTGATTGCTGTATGTGATTGGTTGAGCAATTAAGGTTCTTTATTTAACAGCAGTAAGTCAGGTCTTCACACTAAGATCTGAAGAAGGTTTTTTAACTGAAAGCGCTTATCCTGTTTGACCTGCAACTTGAACAGCACAATTTGTGCTTTTTATTTCTTCATTTTATTAATGCCTACATTTTAACAGAATTTCTCAGTGAACTTTTCATTGTGATGGAAGCCTTTTTTTCATGAACCTACATAGGTTGTCTGATGATTCTCTAGTACTTTTTGATAACCCCAAACACTCCCAGAGGTAGCTGTGTCTTAATGCCCTATATACCTGAATAAGATCTCCTCTTAGATGTCTATAAGAAACACTACACAAATTCATATATTTTAGTCTTTCATAATAACTTAAATTTTCACATCCATGGATGCCCTTGGTATATTTCCGCTGTACTCTTTCCACTTTACTCATGCTTGTTTTCTTATAGGATTTCCACATCTCAAGTATGGGTTTAATGTAACTAACAAACAATGCCTTCATTATTTTTGATTTCCTAGACTTTATAAATCTTTTTATATAACCTATAGTTCTATAACTATGATTAACCAATTGGTTGACATGATTAGAAAAACTCATAGCTGAATCTACCCATATACCAGGCCCTTAAATGAGTCTACAGTTTCAATCACTGTGTGCTGTATTAAATATTCACCTTTCAATTTATGTCTCCCAAATCTCATATGCTTAGTTTTTGATGTATTTATCAGCATATTATTCTCCTGTGCTCAAATGGTCAATTTAGTCAAGCTATTTTGCAGACATGCCTTATCTGTAACACGTAATCAGTTTACCCAATTTCAGGTCAGCTGCATATAGACTGTATAACACCTCAGATGAAAAAGTTAGGTCTGAAAGATACAATCTAAACAAGTAAGGGCCTAGAGAAGGGCCTAGGACAGAGCTCTGTGGGACACCTGACTGTAACCAAGGATTTCACCTGTCCAGTGGCTGTATGATACTTGCCGTGTCCTATTTGTAAGCCATGCAGCTATCCATCTTATCAAGAATACATCAGTACCTAGCTGTACTAATTTTTTGATCAGTGTTTTGTGTATGACCCTGTCAAATGCTGAAGTTAAATCTATATAAATTACATCACAGCACAGTTTTTCATTCATAGCTGTTATTACATTGTTATAGAACATCGTGTTACAGGTGGTAATAGATCTGTTTTCCACATATGCATGCTGATATATGGTTTCAAGTCCCAACCTAGCCATTTCTGACAATAACTTATCCAGTATTACCTTCTCCATTATTTTTCCACAACATGAAAGAAGACTTAAGGATCTATATGACTCTAGGTTTTTCCTACTCTCATTTCCCTTAAAGACAGGCTTAATAAGTGCATGTCTCCAATCTTGAGGAATCTCCCCATATTTATATGACCTAGTGAATAATAGATATAATGGTACTGTAAATTCTTGCTGAAGTATTCTCAGCTCATTGTTACTAATTATATCTCCTCCCTGTGCTTTGTTTGGATCCAGTTTGCACAGTTTGTTTTCAATATAATCTAATTTGATTCCAGTATCTGGAGTTAATTGGATGTCACTCGGACAACTTATCACCCCTTTTGTGGAGCCAAACTTTTTTGTATAAGATTTTGTAAATATATCTATGTTGTGTCTGAGAACAAATTTTAGAATCTCCACACAGTTTATCAATCTGTGTGTCTTTACTTCTTCCACATCTTAGGTATCTATAAAAAGGTTTTCTATTATGCTCAATATCTTTATATAAATTTTCTTCAAAATTTTCTCGATCTTGTCTTAAACAATACTTAATCTGTTTGTCCAGCTTGTTTATTACAGTTTTCAAAGTTGTAGTTCGACCTCTCTTTCATTTCTTATATTTTTTGACTCTCACTTTAATCAGATAGCTTTTTCTTATGGAAATATATCCCCCTGATGTTGTACGCCTAGATCCTGATGTTAAACATTTTTTAAATTTTTTTGCACTCAAACAATTTCTCTTTCAAAACTTTTCACATTCCATCTGCAGTTTTTCCACTGAACAGCTCCCTCCAGTTAGTTTTATACAGTGACTGTTTTGCTTCCATATAATCTGTAATTAACCTCCTGTGCATTGGCTTAGATTACAGTTTGGCAGAATTATCTAGCAACAAATTAACCTTTATACCCCCATGATCACTGCACATCAATGGTGGTAAAACTTGAAGTTACAGTAATTTCTTTGGGAACACAAACAATGTCTCGTAAGTTCCATCCCCTGGTAGTCTTTTTTTTTTTTTTTTTTTACAATCTGAAGCAATTGTTGCTCCTGAATATACGACGTGAATAATTTCCTTACTAACGTTGTTGAATCAATATTATTCCAGTCTGTTTCTGGTAAATTTAAGTCCCCAGCTAATATTATTCTTCCCTCCTGTGTTTCATGTAAGAAATATATGAATTCCTCTAGGTCATCTGCACTTGACTTTGGTGGTCTATACACTCCAGCAATTGTTATATGCTCCTGGGTTGTCTTTATTGTCACAATTACACAGTCTATAGTATTGGTGTTATCATTGAACATGTAATAATCACAGGTCTCATAGCTATCTTTAATCCCTATCATAACACCTCCTCCTGATTTTTTGTAAGAACGTCTGTTACAGTAAAAACATTTATACCCAGACAAAACTGGTTTCCAGTCATTGTACTTTAACCATGTTTCACAAACAATAACAACATCAATCTTGTGGGAACATAGAAAATTTTCTAATAAAAGAAAACTTTATTATTAATGCTTCTAGCATTAATAATCATCAGAGATGCATCAAATTTTGCGATCTGTGAACTGTTAAATTTTCGACCTGGCAGAAATCCTGCCTAGTGTTTGTCAAATACTGCAAAATATCTGCTGCAAAAATGATCTTCCCTTATCTTGACAAATGCACACCATCCTGTCTGAACACATGCGTGCCCAAAACTAGGCTTGGATGCTCTACACATTTCCATTTTTTTAAAACAGGACATTTTTTCCATGTAGGTATTTACCCAAAAAATCGTTTTAATTCACAGTAACCTGACTATCCTTTCTATAGGTGATTTGTGAAAAATATGTCCTAACACCAGTACAAGCTATACTAAGAGGGCTGTGAGTTCTCCACTAACAGTCAGAGAATCAGTGTGGATGATATCATTTCTACCGACATGAATAAAAACGGATCCTTACTTCTTTACATTAAGGCGTTCCAAGGCTTGTCTCACGTCTTCAATTTTTGCTATTGGCAAGCATAACACTATTCAGTGTTCATTATCTTCTCTGCAGATATAAGTATCAGTTCCTCTTATAATTGAATCTCCAGTTACAAGAATATATTTGCTGGTCAGCTCTGAAGAATCTTCAGCTTCTAATACAGTAATATCTGCTCTATCAATTGTTATGAAGGATAGATCTTCATCACTATTAGTCTTATTAATGCCACTGCTTTCATTGTGTATTAAATTCTCATCCAGCTGGTATTGTAAATCCACAGATTGAGACATGTAGTCAACATCTGTCTTTCTCTTTTTTTTCTTACAGTTTGTTTGTCTTTTCGGCTTTTCCCGGTTAGGGGGTGCCACAGCGGAACTCCGGTCCGCTAATGATTGTCAGTAGATTTTTATGGTGCCGAGTTGCCAGCCCGACGCCCAGCCTTCAGTGGAGACATGCCCATTCACGCATGTCTTTCGAATGCCACTTGACTACGGGGAGGACATGCACACTCCACACAGAAGGCACTCCAGTCGAGAATCGAACAGGAGAACCTCTTGCTGTGAGGCAACAACACTACTGCTGCATCACCATGGCTAAATATTCAGTCTGATACTATTTTGATTGTATTTTATTTTCATGATTTAAATATTCAGTCTGTTACTAAATCCTGAAAACAAAACACAATCAAAATAAAAAAAAATCAAAATAAAAAAGAACACAAACAACAAACTCCTCTTTTCTTTCCCTCACCAGACAAATGCTCTTCAATCCTGCCATGTTCACTTTTGATTTCTTCCTTTTCACCTGCCCCTTGCCTCTTTTTTCTACCTTCTCTATTAGAAAAATGATGCCTTTTCCTGTAGACTGAAGGTTTTCTGATATAAAAATATCATCATTCCCTGTAACCTGTGTGTTACATACCAAAGTGGTGTCCTTTTTACTACATACTGTATTCTCTTACCTTTACAGTCATTAATTATTTTCTTTTTCTTCCTTGTTATTTATTGAGAACTTCTTTCTTTCTTTTTTTGTTTCCTTCTAAACAAACTGGATCTTTAGATTGCTGAATACTTGTATCCAGGATTCCAGAGTTGTCAGCGGCATCATCTTGTTTCATAGAGTTTGAAGGATCTTTGCAGAAAATAGACGCATCATTTCCTAAATGTGTTTTATTTGTTCTATGCCTAACACTATTTAGTTCATCAGTCCAGTCATTAATTTATGAAACAACAGTTCTC
Source organism: Protopterus annectens (assembly GCF_019279795.1). Lineage (NCBI taxonomy): Eukaryota > Metazoa > Chordata > Ceratodontiformes > Protopteridae > Protopterus > Protopterus annectens. The sequence goes on from NC_056726.1 coordinate 530,612,230, forward strand.
CAAGCCGTGCCAATTGCACAAGTGCAAACATCATCAGTAAGGCTAGATTTACTTCTAACAATGGTAAGCAAATCATCCAGCTTTTGACATGAGGAACAAAGATCTCCAATGTTACCAGCTGTTACCTTTAAATATGCATAGCATTTATTACACTGTACAAGATATTTGTGCATTAGCAAATTGATAATTGCATACTCATTTAAGGAATCCATATTCAACTTCAAAGGAATAAAATATTGCAAAAGAAAAGAATAACAGTAACCACAGAATTCAAAGAGAACCTAAATCAACTTCTATGACAAAAATCACATCAGCAATATACAACTAAATAATAAAGTACAGTAAAGTTGTTCTGACCATACCAGTTCTACAAGCAAGATAATAGTTGTGATTCCTTTACTGTGCGCAGTAGCTTCTGCTCACTATCGCTTGCAGTCACACTTCTTTTTAACAGTAAAGCTAAATAAATCTCAAACCAAGATAGGATTCTTTAGATATACTCAGGATTTTCCCCTCTGCAGTCTGTGTAAATTTATAGCTGTCTATGTCCCTTGGGGTGGCTAGTGCTTGCCTGTGTAAAATCTATGCCTTTCTAAGAACCAACAGTGAAATTAAAGGTAAAACAACAAAATACGAATCAAAGTATATCTTGTTAACAAGCAGTCCCTTCCTACCTACAAACAGTGAAAACCAGTGATAACAAATAAAATATAAATCCAAATAAAACTTCTCTTACCAGTCAACTCCACAGTAAATCACAAACCAAGTTAGGATTGTTTAGATTGGAAACAACCCTTTCTACTTTCTGTTGCCTAAGTCTTTGTGTTAAAAGTTTTTGTGCTCTGAAGTTATTATAAAAAACAGTTTGCTTAACAGCAAGCTTTCTAAACTCATGCATATTATCCAGATACTCCCTTATTTTCTATTTAGCACTGTGCAGTTGCGCCTCTTCTTGTTCTGTGAGATTCATGTTATTCTGCAATGCTTTAAACTTTAACAGCCCCTCTAAATAATTCTTGTTACTTCTTAAACATATTTTCTTTCTTTCATGTCTACCCTATTTTTAAATTCTGATTCATTTTATCCTATTCACAAGCTATAACACTGAAATAAATTTATGCCCTCCCTAATACACTACCTATTCCTTAAATTCCTCTGTTTTTAATATGTCGGTGGGAAATTGCCAGCTTATTTTTTGGCATGGCATGGGGTAAGGTGAATGTCTTTAAACATGAATACATGAATGCAGATTCTTTGACATTTTTCCCTAAACTGAAGTATTTTGAACAGTCACTTAAGAATAAGACATTAAAGAAATTATCCAGGTACAGAAGCAGTTAACAACTACTATAAGGCTTTGCTTAAGATGTATTTTGTATTCATTATTTATTAATGACTTGTCTTGAGACATGTTAAATATCAACTGATTTTTTTTCAGGTTATATTGTTTTAAAAAATGGTAGCGGTTCCCATAAAGAAATATTTTGAGGAAGAATTTACTATTTTGCACAACTCATTTAATGACATTAAACTTTAGAAAAATTTTATGGCATCTGTTACTACTCATCAGCTTGCTTCTACTCAAAATCTCTTTCTGAAGAACTCAGATGGAAATTCTTTATCTTGGAAGTGTATTAGATTCCCAGCTATCTTTTACACAGCATGTTGAACAATGTACTTGTAAAGTTCTAAGGTAGCTAAGATAGTGCTTCAAATTAGCACACCTTACCCTTGAGGCAATACGATCTATTGCCATTAATATGTTTGTCCCATATTCTGTTCTAATTATAATGCTAAACTCTCCAAAAAATCCTAACTTAATTCAGGCAACTGAAAACAAAATCTTGTTATTCACTTAGCACAAAACAGGGAACATCGCTGTCTGACTATAAAAAAGCTAAACAGCTTCCAGTAACTTTAAATATAAAACAGCATATTAAATATAAAAACTACCTCATATGATCTTTACAGGTAAGAGAGGTTCCATCTAGCAACTGAATGAACATTCTAAGCAACATCCTCCAAAAACAATACACTCCAAATTCAGAAAAAGGTAGGTACTTCACAGGTTCAGATCACTTCTTTAAGGACACACCTAACTTGAAAGTCATAATGAAGTTGCCATAATGATAATTACTATCAGTATCTTGTAACTTGGGGTTCTGTATTAAAGTTGCTTAGTTTTGTATAATTATCTCTGCTTTTGAACCCCCAATATATTACTCCATGAATGCTAAAACTATTTCTGTATACTGTAAATATTGAACATTGATTTGCTCTGTTAATTGTTAACATGGAAGATAAAGGTAAGTTTGTTTATTTTATATTGCATAGTTGTGCTCTTTTGATACTGTATTTACTATAATTGTTTGCCTCTTGACCTTGGTCATAATTGCAAAGTGTCCTTGGACCAGGTCATTTACGTGATTAGCATGTATAAATAAATAAATAAATAAATAAATGATGCAAAGGGCAAAATTAATGATATAAAAACCACATCTAGTAGTATGGAGGCTATCACACAATTCAAGTGGCAATACTTCATCCTTTCTTAGTGGACAAAATGTTATCTTCTCTCATTTTGAGAAGATCAGACCAGTTGGCTGCAGTTTATAGAACATTTCAATCCCATATGAGTTCTATAATCATTGAATCAGACAACAGTTCATAGCATAGCAGAGTGAGTGTGTTTTGACACCTAGGGTACAGGAACCACTGTAACAGTAACACATAAACACAAGTTTTCTGCCAACTGGCAGATTGAACTACAGCAGTGAGAGAAACAAGAAAGAGAAGCACCACAAGCTATAGTTTTTTACAACAACCCTTTGGATATTAATGTGGACTTTTTACGCAATATTATGGGATGTTAATGTATTTCTTTCTGTAGTCCACAGTTTGGGCTCTTAAAAGCCTCCATTTGCCTATCATACAATTTTGAGCAAGACACTTAAATTGACCGTACTCTTGGGTGACTCCTAACATAGAGCACTTGAGTCACATGAGCTTAAAGTGAATTAAAAAAAAGCAAATGGAGCCTTAAAGATAACACATTTGATTAATGTAATGATAACAGAGATTGTTAAAAAAGGGACTTGCATGGGACTTCCAAGATGGCTGCACATTGAGCAACAGCTTAACTTAAGCTCTCCTAGTGTGAAAAAGGAAACAAAAAATAAGGGCAACTAATTCTGCCAGGTTTAGTAAAATTCAGTTACTGGCTAGTAAGTACAGTGACTGGATGCCAGCAGAGAATAAACGTAGAGTGCCTGAAAGAAAATCAAATGGAAAAGGTGAAGAGAAAACACTGACTAGAAAAAATCCTACAGCTGTTCAGCAAAAAAAAAAAAAAAACAAAAAACAAAAAACAGTTCAAGCTCTAGATTTGGTACAACAGATGGCTTCCAGTAATTTAAAATGAAAAAAAAAAACAAATGTGCTTAGAGCAGATTAAATAAATAAAACATTGAAGGAGTATATAAACTGAAGTGGAGAAAATGGAATAAGCTTTAAACAGCTATTCAGATGAACTGATAAAATTACAAAAATCAGAAGTCAAAATGAAGGAAAGGCTGACTAAGTATGAGACTGCTTAGGAACAGCTGTTTCAAAAAATGGTAGAGTTAGAGGACAGAGTCTGCAGAGAACACCTGAGATTTTTTGCTGTACCAGAGAAACTGGAAGGGGCAGACTGTAGTAATTTTATGACAGCACAAATAAGCAACATAACTGGTACTCCACAGCAGGATTTGTTAATTGAAAGGGCACATCTGTGTATGCTGCAAATCTGGCCATGAGAAAGCAGCCAACACCTGTATTAGTAAATATGCAATCATACCAGCAGATAGAGTTGATTCTGACAAAACCGTGACAGAAGGTCAAAGTATTAAAAATTAGAGACAGTAGAATGCTTGTGGAAAATGATTATTCACTCTAAAACAGGCAGAAGAGAAATAAATTTACCCGCAGCAATCAGTGAATGTCAAGAGGCAGGTGTGAGATTCAATCTGCTTATCCATCTGTCTTCAGAATATTTTTTCCTGAAGGATCAAAGTAAGCTTTTTTTCATGCAGAACAGGCAAAAGAGGAAATACAAATGTCTGTCCAATAAAAACTGATCCAACAAATAAGAAGGGCACTCTCCCTCTCACTATTCCAATAATAAAGCTCATACAGAGAATTTGCCTATGAAACATTTCCAATATTCCAAAGGAAAATGCTTGAGAGACAGAAAAAAACATGGGGTTTGACTAGAAGAATTGTGAGTGCCTTGGACTTGAGCAGGAGTCTGGGGTTGGGAGAGGGAGATGAACAGTAAGATAAAGTAGCTGAGAAAGATTGGACTTCTGTTGACTTTGTTAAATTGTGGGGGAACTGAAAGGCATACACCCACTTCATGACATTAATGTTTGGAAGGACACTATAAGGGAAAAGGAAAAAAAAGAAAGAAAAGGAATTGTAAGTAAAACAATTTTTATATTTGACAATGTATAAAACATTTCATGATATAAATTGCATGCTCTATAGTAAAGCATTTTCTGTGATTATTGTATGTGATAAAGATACTAAAGAAAACAAGTACCTTTTTCTCTTTTTTAGTTTTAAGAAATATATGCATTACAATGTAAAAGAAAGGTTGGTCAAAAGCATGTTTAAGTTAATATGCTGTAATCTTGGGTTTTTGAGTGGGGGTGGAGTGTAAAAGTGCACTGATTATAATTTATGCAGAGTTGAGATGTTTCCTCTTTCTTTTGTTTAGGTAAATGTCTGGATTAATGCCCTTAGCATAATCTAATAATAGATTGTTTCTGTTAGCATGTGAACTTTAAAAATAAGAGAACACTTTTCATGAATGTAATGAAAAGTTTTCCTTTAACAAATAAATGTTCAGTTTGAGTTGAGAAGTCTGCAGCTTTGGGCAGCTGTACATTCTGCTCTAATTATTCCATGGATATAAGCTGACTATAGGTGCAGCGATAAATCTGATGAGTTGAGGGCATTGTTAGCTGAGTGAATCGTAAAATTAAACCTTACAAGGGCAAGCAGCTTAGTAAAAAATAAACTTTGGAACTACTGGAAATTAATAAGAGATAATAACTTTCCTGGTACCTAACTACATCATTGCATTTACTAGAACAGTGTATAATGTAGTTTTATTTGAAGATAGCCAGTATCATTTCCTTAAGGCTAAATATTAATGTTTTTGTAAGCATACAAGCTGTTTTTCATATTCAATAGGGGAATAAAGATAAGACAAGAACAGACAATAATTAGTGTAAGTAGGAGCACAGGCTGTAACATGCATCTTAGCATAGATAAAATTAATTTTAGGTTAGGGAATGCCTGTGGGTGCAGTTATTGATTTGGGATAATTGTTCCTATCAGGAGGGTTAAACTTCATTATTTGAAGTTGTACATAGTTTTGTGTGACTGCTTTAAATTAATAGGTTATGAGGTGTAATGGGAGTGTTTTTTGAGGGTTTTCAGCAAAACAAAAAAATTCTTTTAAAGTGTGACATATGTTCAAATGAAGATGACAAGAAATACTGGTATAAAAGATCAACCTGACAAACATTAGTGGGTGCACGTAACACAAAAACTGGAAAAAGACATTTAAAAAAGCTGTCATATATAATAGGTGTGAATAATAACTTATCATAACAGCTACAATAAACATTATTTTGAAATGCAAATGACCTCACAAGCCAGTCCATTTCTTTGTGCTGTTCCCAAGCCCAGATAAATGGGGAGGGTTGCATCAGGAAGGGCATCCAGCGTAAAACTTTGCCAAAACATTTCATGCAGACACCAAGAAAAGTTTTTATACCGGATCGGTCGAGGCCCAGGTTAACAACGACTGCCAACAGTACTGTTAGCCTACAGGGTGCTGGCGGAAATTGGGCTACTGTTGGCCGAAGGAGGAGGAGATGCGGAAGACATGGCCGAAGGCAGGAAGAGACGAGAAAGGCTAGGACTGTGGTAGTGAGGGTCGGAACATTGAATGTTGGCAGTATGACTGGTATAGGGAGAGAGCTAGCTGATATGATGGACAGAAGGAAGGTTGGTATATTGTGTGTACAAGAGACCAGATGGAAGGGGAGTAAGGCTAGGTGTATCAGAGGTGGGTTCAAATTGTTTTATCATGGTGTGGATGGGAAGAGAAATGGCGTAGGAGTTATTCTGAAGGAACAGTATGCTGAGAGTGTTTTGGAGGTGAAAAGAGTGTTGGATAGAGTGATGTTTATGAAGCTGGAAATTGATGGTGTAATGATGAATGTTGTTAGTGCATATGCTCCACAAGTTGGGTGTGCAATGGATGAGAAAGAAAAATTTTGGAGTGAATTGGATGAAGTGGTAATGACTGTACCCAAGGGTGAGAGAGTGGTGATTGGAGCAGATTTCAATGGGCATGTTGGTGAAGGGAATAGAGGGGATGAGGAAGTGATGGGTAGGTATGGTGTTAAACAAAGTAATGCAGAAGGTCAGATGGTAGTGGATTTTGCGAAAAGGATGGACATGGCTGTGGTGAATACGTATTTTAACAAGAGGGAGGAGCATAGGGTGACATACAAGAATGGAGGAAGATGCACACAGGTGGATTATATCTTATGTAGGAGGGCCAGTTTGAAGGAGATTGGAGACTGTAAAGTGGTGACCGGAGAAAGTGTAGTTAGACAGCATAGGATAGTGGTTTGTAGGATGACGTTGGTTATCAAGAAGAGGAGGAGGAGTGTGAGGGCAGCACCAAGGATCAAGTGGTGGAAATTGAAAAAGGGTAATTGGGAGGTGGAGTACAGGGATGAGTTAAGGCAGGCACTGGGTGGCAGTGAAGAGTTACCAAATAGCTGGGTAACTACAGCAAAGCTAGTACGGGAGACGGCTAGAAAGGTGCTTGGTATCACATCTGGACAGAGGAAGGACGACAAGGAGACATGGTGGTGGAATGAGGAAGTACAGGAGAGTATACAGAGAAAGAGGTTAGCAAAGAAGAAGTGGGATTGTCAGAGAGATGAAGAAAGTAGACAGGAGTATAAGGAGATGAGGTGCATGGCAAAGAGAGAGGTGGCGAAGGCTAAGGATAAGGCATATGAAGAGTTGTATGAAAGGTTGGACACTAAGGAGGGAGAAAAGGACCTGTACCGATTGGCTAGACAGACGGACCGAGCTAGGAAAGATGAGCAGCAGGTAAAGGTGATAAAGGATAATGAGGGAAACATGCTCACAAGCGAGGAGAGTGTGTTGAGGAGATGGAAAGAGTACTTTGAGGGGTTGATGAATGAAGAGAATGAGAGGGAGAGAAGGTTGGATGATGTAGGGATAGTGAATCATGAAGTACAATGGATTAGCAAGGAGGAAGTAAGGATAGCTATGAAGAGAATGAAGAATGGAAAGGCTGTTGGCCCAGATGGCATACCTGTGGAAGCATAGAGGTGTTTAGGTGAAATGGCAGTGGAGTTTTTAACCAGATTGTTTAATGAAATCTTGGAAAGTGAGAGGATGCCTGAGGAAAGGAGAAAAAGTGTTTTGGTACCGATTTTTAAGAATAAGGGTGATGTGCAGAGCTGTAGTAACTACAGAGGGATTACATTGATGAGTCACAGCATGAAGTTATGGGAAAGAGTAGTGGAAGCAAGGTTAAGAAGGGACGTGATGATTAGTGATCAGCAGTATGGTTTCATGCCAGGAAAGAGCACTACAGATGTGATCTTTGCTCTGAGAGTGTTGATGAAGAAGTACAGAGAATGTTTAAAGGAGTTGCATTGTGTTTTTGTAGACTTAGAGAAAGCATATGACAGGGTGCCTAGAGAGGAGTCGTGGTATTGTATGAGGAAGTCAGGAGTGTCAGAAAAGTATGTAAGAGTGGTACAGAATATGTACGAGGGTAGTGTGACAGTGGTGAGGTCTGCGGTGGGAGTGACGGATGCGTTTAAGGTGGAGGTGGGGTTACATCAAGGATCAGCTCTGAGCCCTTTCTTATTTGCAATGGTGATGGACAGGTTGACAGACAAGATCAGACAGGAGTCCCCGTGGACTATGATGTTTGCAGATGACATTGTGATCTGTAGTGAGAGTAGGGAACAGGTGGAGGAGACCCTGGAGAGATGGAGATATGCTCTAGAGAGAAGAGGAATGAAGGTCAGCAGGACTAAGACAGAATATATGTGTGTGAATGAGAGGGAGAATAGAGGAATGGTGAGGATGCAAGGAGTAGAGGTGGCGAAGGTGGATGAGTTTAAATACTTGGGGTCAATAGTTCAGAGTAACGCTGAGTGTGGAAGAGAGGTGAAGAAGAGAGTACAGGCAGGATGGAGTGGGTGGAGAAGAGTGTCAGGAGTGATTTGTGACAGACGAGTACCTGTAAGAGTGAAAGGGAAGGTCTACAAGAGGGTAGTGAGACCAGCTATGTTATATGGGTTGGAGACAGTGGCATTGACAAAAAGGCAGGAGTTTGAGCTGGATGTGGCAGAATTAAGGATGTTAAGATTTGCACTGGGTGTGACGAGGGTGGACAGGATTAGGAATAAGTATATCAGAGGGTCAGCCCAGGTTGGAAGGTTTGGAGACAAAGCCAGAGAGGCACGATTACTTTGGTTTGGACATGTGCTGAGGAGGGATGCTGAGTATATTGGGAAAAAGATGCTAAGGATGAAGCTACCAGGTAACAGGAAAAGAGGAAGGCCTAAGATAAGGTTTATGGATGTGGTGAGAGAGGACATGCAGGTGGTTGGTGTGACAGAGGAAGATGCAGAGGACAGGAAGAAATGGAAACAGGTGATCTGCTGTGGCGACCCCTAACGGGAAGAGCCAAAACAAGATAATGAATAACTTATCATAACAGCTACAATAAACATTATTTTGAAATGCAAATGACCTCACAGATACAGACAAAAAGATACTGAATTATATTAAGAAATGCAGAGTGCAGATAGTAATGCTGCAGGAGACACATTTGGGAAGAAATGAACATGTGAAGTTAGTAAAAAAAAGACTTCTGGATGGATATTCAGCAGCATACCAGGGAGAAGAGAAATGGGGAGTACTTATGCTAATTGCTATAGGAGCTCCAACAGTGATAGAAGGAGAAAAGAGATAGCAATGGTAGATTTGTGGTAGCAAGGAACTACTGTCAAGGGAGGAGGATTAAGTTGCCATGTAATTATATTTCACCTGAAACTGCTATTATAGAGCTTAAGAAATTTTTGAAAGAAATAATTAGCATACATCTGGGAATTTTACTTACAGGTGGGGACTGGAACTTGATTTGCAAAAATAAGGATATATGTGGGGGACCTAGAAGGGAAAATATAATAGAGTGTAGATTTCTGAAGAATTTATGAAAATATTGGTATGGAAGATATGAATTCAGTAGTAGGAACTCGGACAAAATTTACATATTATTTCCCAATGTACAGTAAGTGGGCTAGACTAGACAGAAATTATATTTCACAGAAACGTGCATTTAAAAGAAGGCTTCTGCACACACCCTATAACTATTTCAGATCATGCACCAATAACAACTAAGATAAAAATGCAGGGTAATGAAGTAAAAATGAGACACTGGTGCTTCTTCCACCTACCTGTTAAAAAAGAGGAATTTATGGATATGTATTGGAAATTATTCAGGAGTTATTATGGAAGATAGCAATTTCTTTTGAAGTTATTTATAGCGAGTAGGATAAAATGCAAAAAGAGTTTAAAAACAGAAAAGAAATAACAGAAAAAATATATAGTTAAGAAGTAACAGGAATTATTCATAGCGATTGACAAAGGTTAAAGTATTACAGAAGAAGTAGAATCTCCCAGAATAAGAAATAGTGCAGCTGCATGCAGAGTGCTAAAGATAAAATAAGGCAGTATCTGGATAATATGCATGCGTTTAGAAAGATTGCTGGTTAAGTAACAATTTATTGATAATAACTCCAGAGCACAGTGATTTAGGCAAAAGAAAGTAGAAAGGGTTGCTGCAAACTTAGAGCCTATAACAAGAAAAATAACCAGAGATCCTGTAGAGGTATTAGAGATATTTTGGAAATTTTATGAAAATTTGTATAAAGTAAAGAAATGTGGAAATCAAGAAAGAGCACAAATGGAAATATTTATGGAAGACTTATGTATGCCAAGGTGGTAGATGAGGCTCAACAATTATTTAGGATCGGAAGAGATAAGATAAAAACAGTGACATGTAATCAATCTGCAGGAAAGTCTTTAGGACTACATGGTATTCCTGTGGAAACTTAGAAGCTAGGAGGGAAGAAAGGGATAAAGTTCTGAAATGTTTTGCTTAACAGTATTTTATAAGCAGGTGAAGCACCAACATCCTGGAATAAACTTCTGGTGGCTATAATACCTAAAGATGGCAAAGAGCCATCAGACCCAGCTTCATATAGGCCCATTTCAATTTTAAACTATGATTATAAAGTGTTTATTCCCATAATAGCTAAAAGAATGGCAAAGGTGTTGCCAAAATTGATAGATATGTTTCTATCTGGTTTTGTGGAGGGGAAGCAAACATTTGACAGCATTAACAGAACAATGATGATCCAGAGGGAAGCAGAATGGAAGAAGATACCACTGTGGTTGTTGGGTCTTGATGCAGAGAAAGCATTTAACAGAGTAAGATGGGATTTTATGAGTAGGATAAAATAAATCTTTGTATTCCCCAATACAAAAATAAGGTTAATAGGTTCATATGTTGGTACTAGGCTATCAGCCCTAGGGCCTATACAAGCCTAGCCATAACAATTCCCTGGTTATTACTTCCCACAATATTTACTTCCCTGGACCCCTGTCTAGCAGGGCAACTGACATGATCCCTGGGGTGAATTTTCTATCTCCTATCCAATCGTCAAGGTTCCTTTTGAAGAGGGCCAAGGAGAGGCTCTCTGCTGGACATGTATGGGCAGTCTATTCCAGAGTATGGGGAATCTCTGGGTCAGGAATACATCTGTCCAGCATGTTTTGTTCATTGTGATGACAAGGTTTAGATCCCTGGAGTGTGTGGCTCTGAGGGATTGGGATTTCTTTAAGTGGAGCATTTCCAACAGCTCAGAGTTTGTCATGGCCTTGTATGTTAAGCAGAGAGTGCCTCTGAGTAGACGATATGCCAAAGAGTACAACTGGAGTTATTTTTAGATGGTCAGCATAGGGCATCTGCTTTAGGCCTGTGATTCTTTTAGTGAGGTATTTCTGCGGCCTTTCCAAATGTTGTAGATGTCTTGCGAGGTACATACCAAATGGAGCATTGTACTCTATAATGGGTCTAATGAGGGATGAGTACAGTGGGACAATGACCTCCTTTTTTCTGGATGAAAAGCCCTTAGTGATGAGGTGTGCCACATAGAAGGATTTCCTGACTGTTGTGGCAATGTGGTTATCGAAGATGAGACCACTGTCCGCCTGTGTTCTAAGTCTCTCATCACACTTTTGGTGTTTAGTCTACTATGTGGTAATTCATGGGTACATGTTTTTTCCCAAAGGGGATAACTATACTTTTCTTGGTATTAAGCTTTAGCCCATGGCTCTGGCACCAAGCATTTGTTTCTGTAACGCCCTTTTGTAGAATATCTACATCATTTGGGGATTCAATAATGGCTCCCGGTTTGCAGTTATCTGCAAACTTTGTTAGCCAGAGTCCCTTAGTGTTGGCCTGTACTTCAGAGAAGTAGATGCCAAACAAGAGCTGCCCCAGGACTGAACCCTGAGGTACTCCACTTGTCACTTGTCTGGAGTTGGATTTGGAGTCAGCTACATTTACAGTCTGGATTCTGTCAGTAAGCCAGCTGGCAACTCATCGAGTAATGTAGGGATTTATGCCCAGCTTAGTAAGTTTATCTATGATTCCAGATTAGGGAGGGTGTCAAAGGCCCTGGTGAGGTCCAGATAGGCTGTGTGGACCGCCTTACCCTCATCCACAGCTCTGGAGACTGATTCGAAGAAGTCAATCAGGTTCAGGAGACAAGATCGGCCCTTCACAAACCCCAACTGGGTGGGGTCCAGTGTCTGAAGGTTGCCAATGTCTTTGTTTATAAGTTCCATGATAATGTGTTCCATGCCCTTGCAGATCAGGCTCATCAGACTGATGGGACGGTAGTTTCCAGGATCCAAGGTGGATCCCCTCTTGTGGAGTGGGATAACTGTAGCTGTGCGCCATTCAGTGGGCACAAAGCCTGAGGTGAGGCTATGATTAAACATGACACTCAGGTGAGGTGCCAGTTCATTTTGTAGTTCATGTAGTAGAAAGCCTTGGATGTTATCTGGTCCCATGGATGCTTCTTAGCTTTGGAGAGTGTGGTTTCTTCCTGTGTGGCCATGATTACTGGAATTTAGCAATCTTTTGGTAGTGAGATGGGACCTTTAGGGGGTGAGAGGGGGTGAAGTTGGCACTAAATCGATCTGCCATGATATTGGCAATATCCTTTGGATCAGTATATTTAATGCCATTCTGTAGTAGCTCAGAGCAGATCTGAGCATTGCCATTTAGATTCTTGACATAACTATAGAATGCCTTGTGGTTGTCTTTGGAATCTTTGGCAATTTTATTTTTGAAACTAGCTTTGGAGGATTTTATGAGGGATCTCAGCTTTTTACTGTGGCTGGTAAGGGAGTTTTTTGCATCCTGGGATTTTCCTCTTTTCTGCAACAGTTTCTTCCTTTTGTTGTATAGTTTGTTTATGGCAGGGAACCACCAGATTGGCTTCATTTTTTTGGAGGAGAGAGTCTTGGTTTTATTTAGGATGGCACAATCCATGCACGAGTGGATGTGCTTGTGCAGTGCCTTAGTGTAGGATTCAACAGTCAAACTTTCAGCTCCTGTCTGCATGGGTGTCATGAAGTTTGTCACTTCTGACTTGAGTAGCATGAAGTTGGCTTTGGAGAAGTTTTGTACGGAGGTTTCCTTACTGGGGGATGGGAGTGGGATGTGGATGTCAATGGTGATTAGCTTATGGCCAGACCTGACCAACGAGGGGGTGACCACTGGTGTGGAGCATCTATCTCCCATGTTGGTAATGACCAGGTCTAGGATATTGGAGCCCCTGGTGGGACAATGGATTAGTTGATCCAGGGCATTGGAATTTATGAATTCCAAGAACCGTTGGAAAAAGGTGTTGGCACCCGAGTAGTTTTCCAAGTTAATACCAGGGTAGTTTAAATCACCAGTATTAGTGTGTTTAGTTGTATCTTAATATTTTCCAGTATGTTTAGAAACGTGTAGTGAGACTCTTGGGGCATGGTGGGGGATCTGTAGCAAGCTACAATTTGGATTGCAGCCTTACCCAGTGTTAGTTGCACCTGGAGAATTTCAGATGCATTGTGTTTATAGGTTCATAGGTTCATAGGTAAGTACTAGGCTATCTGCCCAAGGGCATTTATAAGCCTAGCCAGAATGTGTTGGCTTTCACCACCCCCTTAGATTAGTTCCCTGTGCCTCTGTCCAGCAGAGCCATTAGTTCCCTGTGCCACTGTCCAGCAGAGCCACTGCAGTGATCCCCAGGGTAAATTTTCTGTTTCCCATCCACCCGTCAAGGTTTTTCTTGAAGACTGTTAGTGAGGGGCTCTGCCTGATGTATATTGGAATCCTGTTCCAAAGCATGGGGAGTCTCTAGGACAGGAATCTATCCCTCCAGCATGTCCTATTTATCGTTGTGGTGAGATTTATAGCATGTGGCTCTCCAGGATTTTTTTTTTTTAGGTGGAGCATGTCCATCAATTCTGGGTTGGACATGGCCTTGTATGTCAGGCAGAGATCACCTCTGAGTAAGCAGTATGCAACCAAGTACAGCTGGAGTTTTTTGAGTTGGGCTGCATAGGGCATCTGTTTGAGGCCAGTAATCCTCTTGGTGAGGTACTTTTGTGGTTTTTCTAGCTGTTGCAGGTGTCTTGTAAGGTACATCCCAAATGGGGGGTTTGTATTCTATGATGGGTCTAATGAGTGATGAGTAGAGAGGCACAATAACCTCTTTTGTTCTAGATGTGAACCCTTTTGTGATTAGGTGGGCCACATAAAAGGATTTTCTAGCAACTAGCCTGGAGGTGTGAATATCCTTGGTGAATATGGACACTCCTCCACCTTTAGTGTTTTGGTCTTGGTTTGGTGGCCGAAAAGTGTGGTAAGAGTTGTAGCCTGGTATTGCAGGCATGCTCTCTGGAGCCTTGAACGAGGTCTCAGCTACTGCACAGATATCAATGTTCTCCATTTTTAGGAGTGCCTCGAGAGAGTGCATTTTGAGATTAATCAAGAGGCCATATGAGAGATCAGAAGCAAAAATTAAAGTTAGCGGGTTCCTTTCTGAAATGCTGAGTCTGAACAGAGGAACCAGGCAGGAGTGTCCTCTTTCCCATTTATTATTTGCTCTATATTTGGAGTGATGGGCAAAGAAATTAAGGGACCTAGAAATTCAAGGATATAATTGTTATAGTAATCAAGAAAAGTTGGCTTTATTTGAGATGATATTATTTTGTACCTGTTGTCTAACATTGACTACTCGAACAAGATGTACAATCTTTTGAGTGACACAAACACATATGCCAGAGTATTTAGGAATGAAATGTGTATAGCATACACTAAAATTGACTGGCATCTTTATGAGTGGTTAATGGAGGGGATCATTGATGTTAATGAATACCATTATTTGATGGTTGAATTTCCAGTGACCCCCTCCATTTTTGGAATTCCAAAAATTCACAAAAATCAGAATGACCCACCCTTTCGCCCAATAGTGTCAGCAAAAGGCTCCAAAACAGAAGCAATGGCCTCTTACGTAGATTTTCACTGTAAAGGTATTGTTAAAAGTTTGCCACATATCCTGAGGGATTCATGGCACTGCTTGGAGGTTATAAGACAAAAACAAATCTTTGAACCATTTTTGATGGTGACAATTGATACTATGAATCTTTTTTCGATCATTCCTCAGGTACAAGGTCTGGAAATGTTTAGTAGGAGTTTGGACAAATATAGTGGCTTCCATACTGTCAAACGTAGTGTGATAGTAGATCTTATGGAAATGGTTTTGTCAAACAATTTTGTTGGATTTGAAGGTGAACTATTTAGACAAGTGGCAGGAGTTGCCATGGGTGCTAGGTGTGCGTCAATCTATGCCAACTTGGTACTGGCAGAATGGGAGATGGAGAAGGTGTTCCCTACTGAGTATATGAAACAGGTAATGCTGTATTTGCGTTATCTTGATGATATACTAATTTTTTGGACAGGGAGTAGGGATGAGATCCACACATTTGCTGATTTTCTTAACAACACTACCCCATTCATAACATTCACCTACATTATACATGGGGAAACCTGCAATTATTTGGATATATTGCTATGCAAAAACATGCATGATGTTAGCCTAAATTCGAGTACATATCGCAAGAAAACTTATTCTAATAGTTTCTTGCATTTTCAGAGTTGTAATCCTCACTATATCAAGAAGAACTTGGTCAAAGGCCAAATGGTTAGACTATCCAGGCTGATTAGTGAGGATGAACGGCTAAACATTGAGTTGACCAGCTTGACAGCTATGTTTACAGAAAGGGGTTATCCACAAGAAAGTTTGTCCAGAGTTAGAAAAGAAATAGAAACTACAAACTCCCCTTGAGTACCTTACTCCCCATTGGCACTTTTTTCAGTCTTAAAGGAGTTCCCTGTACTATTCTAGCATGTCCAAAGGTCAGTTGGCAGTCTCCTCTCCGGTCCAGCTGGTGAATCTGGGAATCTTGAGGCAATGTTACAACTGCCTCATGTACACAGACAACCCTCTCCTCCTCCCAACAAGTTCCAACATATGTGAGAGATGCAACCATATAGCCAAACTGGAGGCTGAGCTCTCTCAACTCAGTACTGGCGAAACCAGTCAGGAGGAGAAGGTATCCACACTCACTACAATTCCAGTCTCACATAGACCTACCACGACAGCAAACCAAACACATAAACACACAAAAACATACTCAGAGGCTCTAAATAAAAATCTGCCTAAGCAGCAGAAACCTCCAAAGCAGAAACCCAAGCAACCGCTACCCCAAAAAAAAAACATGTGCAACACATAGTTCACAAAGCCAGTGTGCCAAACAGTCACAGCCCTTAAGGCTAAACAACACACCTGATACACTTGTAATAGGTGATTCTATCATCAGGCACACTGACGTCCCGCTCACCAGGCTGAACAAGGAGAAGGTCACGGTGAGCTGCCTGTCGGGCGCTAGGATCCGCCATATAACACAAGCACTCAGGTCACTCCAAGGCAAGTACAAATATGACTCAGTCATTGTCCATGCTGGTGTGAATGACCTGAGATGTACTTCCCTGGACTACACGAAAAGAGACATAGAGGAGCTCTCTGAGCATGTAGCCCAGGCTGGTATGACCCTGACCTTGAGTAGCATTTTACCCTCACCAAGAATGATGCCACAATATGAAGACAAGATGATCAATTTCAACAATTGGCTTAAGTATTGGTGTCATTCAAAGGGGATCCAATGCCTGTCAGCCTGGGATGACATGCTCGACAAGCCACGCTGCTTCGCTAGGGACAGCTTGCACCTGTCACCCCTGGGCTTTTGGATATTGGCAAAGGCTCTTTCTACCCCTATAGTGCCTTTTTTAGGCAAGGCTCAAAAGACAAACCCACCTCCATAGGTATCACAAGGGATAAGAAACTAAGAGTAATGCTACTCAATGCCAGAAGTCTAAACCTCAAGATGCACGCACTCGAAACTCTCCTTAGCATGGAGAACATTGATATCTGTGCAGTAACAGAAACCTGGCTCAAGGCTCCCGAGAGCACCCCAGCACTACCAGGTTATACCTCATACCATGCTTTTTGGCCCCAAAACTCGGACCGAACCACGAAGGGAGGGGGAGTATCAATATTCGTCAAAGATACCCACACCTCCAGGTTGGTGGCACAGCACGAAGCATCGGAGACTATCCATGTGCAACTAACAGTGGGTAAAACTGCCTTCCAGTATATAGCCTGCTACAGACCACCCTCCCAAACCCAGGAACCCCACTCGGCCTTCCTGAGAACACTGGAAAATATGAAGGTCTCTCCAAACACCATTATATTGGGTGACTTCAACTACCCAAACATAGACTGGGAGCATTACTCTAGCTCCAACACCCTAGCCCAAAGGTTCCTAGAATTTATAAACTCAAATGCTATGGAACAACTTGTGACCACTCCCACAAGAGGGGAAATATACTGGACCTGATCATCACCAACATGGGGACTCTATGCTCCAGACCAAAAGTGTATCCTTCACTGGTAAGATCAGACCATAAATTAATCTCACTGGATATCCACATCCCGACCCCACCCCCTGCCCAGAAAACCACAGTGAAAAACTTCTCTAAAGCAAACTTCACACTACTCAAAACCGAGGTGGAATCCTTCAAAGCCCCGGGGCCTGTGGAAAATACGGCCCAGACCGCAGAATCCTTTATAAATGCATTCTATGAACACCTTCAGGAATGCATGAATCATGCAATCCCAAATAAAACTAAGACCCAATCCCCCAAAGGCAGGCGTCCTGTCTGGTGGACCCCAGCCATAAACAAACTATACAATAGAAGGAGGAAGCTACTACATGATAGAGCAAAATCCCAAAAAGGGATGGCATCTCTGATCAGTATTAGCAAAAAACTACGGGCACTCATAAAATCATCTAAGGCCAGCTTCGAGAGAAAAATTGCACAGGACACTAAAGATAATCACAAGACTTTCTTTAGTTATGTTAGGAACCTGGGTGGGAATTCCCAGATATGCTCAGAATTAGTCCAAAATGACAAAAAATACACTGAACCTACAGAAATTGCCAACATCCTGGCCGACAGGTTCAGCACAAACCCCCCCCCCCACGAAAAGAGCAAATATCTATTCCAGCAGAGTGCTGCCCCCCTGACATCTCAGATGCGCAGGTAAGAGTCGCCCTCTCCAAAGCAAAAAACACATCATCAATGGGACCAGACGGTGTCCCGGGCTGCGTCCTACATGAACTCCAAGATGAGCTGAACCCAAACATAAAGCTACTGTTCAATCTCAGCCTTACTACAGGATATGTACCCAAAGAGTGGTGTACAGCAACAGTGGTCCCTCTCCGCAAAGGTGGTGCCTCAACGGATCCTGGAAACTATCGCCCCATAAGCCTGACTAGTTTGGTCTGCAAAGCGATGGAAAGGATCATCATGGAACTCATAAATAAAGATATTTGGGACCTACAGGCACTAGATCCTACCCAGTTTGGCTTTGTTAATGGCAGATCCTGCCTCTTAAACCTGGTTGATTTCTTTGAAACAGTCACCAAGGCCATTGACGCGGGGAAGATGGTCCACACAGCCTACCTGGACCTCGCAAAAGCCTTTGATACAATACCCCACTCGGGCATCATAGATAAGCTATCCAGCTTAAATATAAACTCCTATGTCACTAGATGGGTTGCAAACTGGCTCAAGGACAGAACTCACATGGTTAGAATTGCTGGAGCCATGTCAGACTCCAAACCAGTTACGAGTGGCGTCCCACAAGGCTCAGTCCTGGGACCTCTCTTGTTCGGTATATATTTCTCGGAGGTACAGGCCAACACGTAAGGACTGTGGCTGACCAAGTTCGCAGATGACTGCAAACTGGGTGCCATAATCAATTCTCCAGCTGACACAAGCATCCTCCAAAAGGGTCTCATAGAAACAGACAACTGGTGCCAGAGCCATGGCCTCAAGCTAAACACCAAAAAGTGTATAGTCATCCCCTTTGGCAAAAACAAAGTGCCCAAAAATTACCACATAGGTGGTAATCCATTAAGTACAGAAGAAGTAATTAGGGACCTGGGGACTCAAGTTGATAGCAATCTCTCATTTGACAACCACGTGGCCAAAGTGGTTAGAAAAACATTCTATATAGTCCACCTAATCATGAAGGGATTCACATCTAGATCAGAGGAGGTCATTGTGCCTCTTTACTCATCCCTCATCAGGCCCATAATTGAGTACAATGCCCCTTTTGGGATGTACCTTACCAGACACCTGCAGCAACTAGAAAGACCCCAAAAGAACCCCACCAAGAGGATCAAAGGGCTCAAACAGATGCCATATGCTGCCCGGTTAAAGAAACTCCAGCTGTACTTGGTTGCATACCGCCTGTTTAGAGGTGATCTGTGCCTGACGTATAAAGCCATGTCCAACCCGGAATTAATGGAGATGCTGCACCTCAGAAAATCCAAATCCCATCAAGCTACATGCTCGAGGGACTTGAACCTCAGCACAGAAATAAATAGGACATGCTGGAGGGACAGATTCATAACCCAGAGGCTCCCTTCACTCTGGAATAAAATCCCAGTCCAGGTTAGGCAGAGTCCCTCACTGACTCTCTTCAAGAGGAATCTTGATGAGTGGATGGGAGATCGTAGGTTTACCCCGGGTATCACTTCTGTGTCACTGTTAGACAGAGGCACAGTAAACTAAACCTCGAAAAGGGCATAGTAAAATTCATTTAAATGGGTGGCGAAAGCCAAACACACTCTGGCTAGGCTTACAAATGCCCTAGGGCAGATAGCCTAGTATGAACCTATGAACCTATAAGAATTACATCTTTTAAACCTATTTTACATGGGGGTTTAATGAAGGAATTCCAGGAGGGGAATGAGTTGGCTTCAGAGTCCCATGCACAACACAAAAAACGGGCTATGATTTTGCCATATAATGGGCAGGAAGGACAAATTATTAGAATTATTAAGGATATTTGGCAAAGTTCTTTTGACAGTGATACTATAAGTATTATAGGTAACACCCCAACTTTTAGATATAGTAGGGGTAGGAACCTTAAAGAATTGATGGAAGCTGAACCTAACACTGAGACATATAAGAGCTCCAAAATGAGTAAATGTGGAGTTTGTAGTTTATGTAAGTTTATTAATAATGGCCCTTATGTGGCGGTTCAAGGCTTCTATAAAACTATTAAGTGTCCTGGATTCTGTAACTGTAATACTAAGATGGTAGTGTACATTGCTACATGTTGGAGCTGTTCTTCTTTCTATGTTGGGAAAACAACAAGAAAGTTAAGGCTCAGAATCCTGGAACACCTAAGAGACATCAGGAACAAAAGAACTAACAATGCCTTGTATATGCATAGTCTGAATTGCCCTAATTTTAATCTGTTTTTTGTAATAGACAGAATTCCATTTAATGACAAAGGAGGTGATTTAAAAGTTTTACTTGAGATGAAGGAGTGTACCCGTGGTGGTGGTGCTGCGGTAGTGTTGTTGCCTCACAGTAAGATGCTGTCCAGTTCGATTCTCAGCTAGAGCGTCTTCTGCGTGCAGACATTCGTGAATGGGTGTACCTTCATTGAAGGTTGTGCATCAGGGCTGGTAACTCGGCACGTAAAAATCAACTACCAATCATTAGCTGACCGGAGTTCGCTGTGGCGACCCTTAACTGGGAAAAAGCCGAAAGACACAACAACAACAACTTGAGATGAAGGAGTGCATCTGGCAGTTGAGACTGGATGCATCTAGACCTCCAGGCATTAATATCACATCTCAGTTTCTAGCATTTTAAAGTACAAATCTACATTTGTTTGAAGAATGTTAAGTATTATATTATTTTTTATTTACTACTTTTATACAAACATGTTTACATAGAGATTTTTTAAAATGTTTGTGTTTTAAGTTGAACAACATTTTTTCTAGTTATAAGTAACTGTGCTTTCCAACAAGCATAGGAGTGATGTTTTACTGTGACTTTCATTTACAAATTGCTTTTTGGTTGGGGTTGGTTGCCTAGAGGGGTGTGTCTGTAATTAATAGCTTTATATGTAACAAAGATGAAGGACTCTTTTACTCTGATGATGCCTGCCTATGTATGTGGGTGAAAGCGCTAAGTTATTTGTTCATATGTATAGAATTATTATGTGTTTTTTCGCTCTTTTGGTCTATTAAAGTTTGCAGTGTCTGGGGAGCTGAGCTGGTTTATTATTTACAAGTTTATTATTTGCTCTATATTTGGAGCGATGGGCAAAGAAAATAAGGTACCTGGAAATTCAAGGATATAATTGTTATAGTAATCAAGAAAAGTTGGCTTTATTTGAGATGATATTATTTTGTACCTGATAAAACCAGGAAAGTACATCTTAGTGCTTTGGAACACTTTGAGACAGTTTCAGGTCTTTTCAGGATATAAAATTAATGAATATAAAACAAAGGCTATATGTGTAAACTATGCACTCACACATGAACTGGTTCAGCAATACTCATATTTATGAGGACATGATAAAATGAGGTGTTTAGGAGTATGGATTAAAATGATTCTGTTATAGCAGATAAGGATATGTAGGAAGAGACTAAACAAAAGCTAATACAAAAACTGAAAAACCAGAAGGTCTTTTTTATGGATATGGATAGCAAGATACACGTAGTGAAAATGTTTTTAGTCCCTTTAGTTTTCTATATAAGTCAGGCATATTTTTCAACCTGAGCAGACGTTGTGGACAATAATTAATAAAGAGTTGGAGGAATTTATCTGGGAGGGGAAGAGGGCAAGCAAGGGTTAAGTGGGATAAGTTGATCCTCCAATAGAATAATGTGGTTTAGGATTACCTGATTTAAGGGGATATTTTAGAGCTACACAGTTAAGGCTCATATACATAACACAATTAGAAAGCTATAATTCAAAGTAGAAAGGAATGAGAATGAAGCAGGGGAAATTCAAGAAATAAGGAGGGAATGAGATTTTGGATGCAGATACTTAAGGAAAATAAATTTAGCCATACAGAATATTATATTCATAAAGTAGTAAAAAGTATTCTACAAATTAAGCCAACATGAGAATGGAGAAAGCTTTTGCTGATAGGGATGACTGCAACTAGGGATACAGAGAATAGGAACGGGTGGGTTGGCATTTACTGGAGAAAACTGACAAAGGAACAAAGGTACTATTTTAAAGTAAATAGAGAGGGAATGGTAACAGAATGGGAAGAGGCCAAGAAGACATTTGAAATGCAGGCTTGAGACTGCCTTTCCTATCATTGATTGATATCAGAGTATAAGCAAAGAGAAAAAGATAAGGGAATCCTACATGAAAGCCCTGCTCTGGTTAAGTTTTTAGATGAATCTAGAACAGAAGCTGCTGCTAAAAAAAAGGATAATTAGTAGGCCATATAAAATATTGCATGACAGCTATAAGAACCAATCAGAGGAGATTAGGAAAGATTGAGAAGAGAGATTGGATAACCAATTTACAAAGGAAGGGATGACATATGTATGACTCCCAAATAAGCAACAAAGTCTAGACAATTAAGAATTTTTGCTTGGAATTGTTTGCTTGGGTATTTTTATACCCCAAGCAGGCTCCAAATAATTTTTCCTCAGATAGATGCCAAATACTGGAGGTATGATGGGGAAGAAAGAGATAACTGGCAACATATGTTTCAGGAGTGTAATGAGTTGGCAGACTTTAAAAATTCCCTACACAGTCCTATGTCAGAAATATTGGGTGAGCAAATGGATGTAACTAAGGACATTTTTTTCTTGAGCTGGGCTACAGGATCTGTATTGCCTAGACTTGGTAAGGCTTTGCTATGTCAAATTTTGGTGGCTGCAAAAAATATTTACTTGGAAATGGAAATCAAAGTTGATACTAACTGTATTTATTAGTATTGAATATTGTAGCAGAGATAAAAGAACTGGAAGTAGGATCTTTAGAAAAGGGTAGTAGAAAATTACATAACACATGGATTGGACATGCAGAATAATATTTAGGAGGAGAAGTGAAATTTAAAGGAAAGTAGGAATTGAGCAAATTGTGTATTGTTGGATTGATGATAGTAATGCAAATGAATACATGTGCTGTATAATGTTTGTAACCAGCAACATGTTAATATGATTTATTTTTCTTGTATATAAATGTATCTTTGCCTATTGCTTAAGTGATAATCCAATAAAGGTGTTAAAAAAGAAAAAAAAAATTATTTTTTCTAGTCATGGAGGTAATGTGACTGAAACATTAACATCTCTGAAGTGTTTCATTTGCTGTTTTAACTTGTTTTGGTTGAGCCACAATGGTGACAGTGTTCTGCCACAGATGATAATACGTTAAGTAACTCTAGTCCATTCCATCATGACCTTCCCATCCAACTACCGCTATTGTTGATAAAATAATTCCATTAGCAATCCTTCTAAGCCCAAGTCTGAATATGTGTGTGAAAAGAGAGCAATCTAACATATTCAGCATATCCAAAGTACATAAGTTGGCAGTTCTTGCACCTCCTTCGTGACCTGCTCTGGCAGTTAGACAGAACCGCTGGCCCTTTTTCTTAAACATTGATTTAAACCTTTAGTAAAAGTAATGCTATCTTTCATTCTGGCTACAACAGGGGTTTCTTTGTATGATTAAGGACACTAACATTAATTATGAAATAATTTCTTATTACATTAATGTAGACTACCTAGTAAAGCATATTTGTTCATGCTCCACATGAGGGACATAAACCTTTTATCTGACATGACTGACTTTCAGCAAAACTGCACTAGTCAGAGAAGCAATTTTCATTGACCACACAAGCAAAATTTACTGTCGCATTTGGCTACTAAAACTTTTACACTGACATTTGTGATGACAGCAGTATACAACTGGCTGAATGTTTTGATCAGAGATGCAGGATCTGGCAATTAATGATTTTGGTGAATACACCAGATTAATCTTTATGAATTCCCCATTTCAGGGTCCCTGTCTGTGTGATTCTAAAATTGAGGTACATTTGGAGACCATGGAAAAAGTGAAAACCCTCTCTACTGCTGTTGTGAAAATCCTGCCTCCTCACTTTCCCTTTCTCAGGCAGGCAGAGGTACCTCCATCAGATGTAGTTAAGAAATGGTCATTAGCAGAAGCAGTAGGAAAAAAACAGTTGAGATGGAATCCTAATTTCTAGGGAAATTTCCAGAAAAGTCATGCTGCTACAGGTGAATATCCATAGCAGCAGCATGATGGTAGCAGTCTGTCTTTGGCTGGTCAGCAGTAGCATCCATATGACTTTACCCACTTGTCCCATATTTGGAGGCATTTGGGGATGTCTCTCTCCTCACTTTCCCATTTTGCTATCTGTCACAAAGGACGGATACAGACAGTAGTGTACAGAGGGTATGCAACCTCTTTTCAGTTTTCCCCCACATTCACAATCATTTCCCTTGCCTGACACCCCACTCCATCAGAAAGTGGCAGCGAAAAAAGATATCAACAATCCTCTAATAAAAATGAAACATTCAAGAGATTTCATCTGACCAGAAAGTATCAGGACATTATTCCAGATTCTTTTTAGTGCAAATGAAAATGATCTTGTTGCAGTTCATCCTTCAATGCTTATCTGAAGGAGCTTGGATATGGTCTTTGGACCTCCAGGATGCCTTCTTACAAATCAAGAAAACAAAGGAGTCCAAAAGTATCCTCTTTTCTGACTAGGAGCCAGTCACTACTAATTCAGGGCTTTTCTCTTTTTGATCGCTGCAGTCCCCGGTGTGTTTGAAAAATACATATCCATCATAGCAGACAGACAGAGGCTGCAGAAAGCCAACATTTTCCATTAACAGGATGACTGGCTCCTAGCTATTCCTCCTCTGGCAGGTTTGATCTCTGTGTGGTAATATCTACCCCCAAATATCCTGTTTTTGGGTGTAACAATGAAGCTTCCAGAGTCCCAGATGGTATTCTCCCATCTGTTCTTGTTAATCGGCTGCAGTCTAAACAACTTAGGATGCAGAAGCTGTCTTCCTCAGGACAGGGTTCAATCCTCCTGGTATAAGATTTTCCAGCTCATTAACTCCTAGTCAGCTTCTGCTCATCTCTGCTTAAGACCCCTAGGCCTGATGGCAACAGACATTTCCATGGTTGCATTTGTGAAATACCATACAAAAGTATGCTGTGAGTTCAGTGGTCATAGTTCCTGGATCTACAGTGGTGGGTGCATCTATCCAATCGTATACAGAGTAGTCTCTTCAAAATTCTCAAGCCATTAGTTAGAGTCACCACAGATACATCTTCCCTAGTGTAGGGGCCATTATAAAGGGCAATCTGTTCCTGCAGATACATTCACATGAGCATTCTTGAGATGAGGGCTAGTCTCCTAGTATTTCAGGACTCCCTACCCCAGATGTAATAGCCATGTACTTTGACAGCATGACAATGGTATGGTAAATCAACAAGCTGGGGGTGACCCACTGTTATCCCGTGTGTTGAGAAACTTTGAGGGTTTGGAAATGGCATATATTGTATAGTCACTTCCTGATTGCTACTTTTATTTTGGGGAAGCCACTCTATTAACAGACAGGTTTAGCTGTTGCTTACTTATACCTCACAATTGATTGCTCAATCCATCTGTTACATATAATCTTTTATTTCAGCAGGCTTCTTTTCTTGGCTTTTTTAAAAGTTTCTCATACAGACATTTCATTTAAGGCCCTAATTAAAAACAATGTTTTGCTGTTAGGTGTTTAGTTTGTATTGGACAAACTGCCCTTTTCTTCCCTTGAACATGCAGCTTCAGCTGAGTGAAGTTTCAGTCCTAGAAATCTCTGTTCCTTTTGTATCTATTACTTTGTTTAGAAGAATTTGAGTTACAGGCCCTTTCAATGTCTCTGCCTTATTTTGATTTTCTATAAACATAGGAGTATTTACTTATAAGTCCCTCTTTTATGCTTAAGACAGGAGTTTCCCACACAGATGTTCCACTCACTAGGCTGGATAATGAGAAAGTCACAATTAGTTCTTTGTCAGTTGCCAGAATCTACCATATCACGCATGCACTTAACAGGTACTGCTATGACTCTGCCATAGTCCATGTTGCCGTGAATGACTTGAGATGCACCTCCCTGGACTATATGAAGAGAGAGACATGATCAAGGTCTCTGAATATGTGTCCCAGGCAGGTATGTTCCTAGCCTTAAGTATCATTCTACCATCACCCAGAATGATGCCTCAACGAAAATGATTGACTTTAACAATTGGCTTAGTTACTGATGTCATTCCAAGGGGATCCAGCACTTGACAGTCTGGGATGACATGACTGACAAACCATGATGCTTTGCCAGAGATGGCCTGCATCTGTCTCCCTTGGGCTTCAGGCTCCTGGCAAAGGCTCTTGCTTCCCCCATAGTGCCTTTTTTAGGCAATGCCATGAGGTCAAAACTACCAACATGAAAATTTCATCAAAATGCAAATTAAAGGTCATGCTACTAAATGCTATGAGTCTAAACATGAAACTGCACTCACTGCCAACATTCTTAGCCCTGGACGATGCTGACATTTGTGCAGGCACAGAAACCTGGTTCAAAGCTGTGGAGAGCACCCCAGCCATACTAGGTTACTCATCCTATCATATGTTCAGACCCCAAACCGTGGGCAGTGCAGCAAAAGAAGGTGGAGTTGCAAAATATATAAAAGACATACACACCTCCAGGATGGTCAAACAGTATGATGCACCAGAAACACTTCAGGTGCAGTTAACAACTGACAAGATCCCTATTCAAATCATAGCTAGCTATAGGCCTCTAACTTTGACTCAAGATGCCCACTCCACCTATTTGGACCTCTTTGAATCTATCAAGATTCAACCCTTTACCCTAATCCTGGGTGACTTTAACTATCCAACCATAGATTGAAAGAAATACTCATGTCAAAACACAAATGCCCAGAGATTCCTTGATTTTGTTAATACAAATGCCTTGGACCAGTTGGTCGACATCCCCACAAGAGGTGAAAATATCTTAGACTTGGTATTAACCAACACGAGTAACCACTGCAGCATCCCTACAGTGTCATCATCCCTGGTGTGTGGATAGGTGAAGGCTGCCAGCCTAGGCAGGTATTATTTTGTAGATAATTCTGTCATTTGTAAATATTAATAAAAGACACAGGCTAGTTCTCTTAAATAGAAGAAAATGCTGTTAAATGTTGAACTTCAAAAATGTAACAACAGTGCACTCTGCTGTAGGAAAGCTGATAAGTCAAGCATTGTGTAATTGTTTGATGTCAAAACTTGGAGTTGAAATGTCTAGATAAAGGCATTCTGCCTATTGTTTTAAGGCCAGAGTTAATGACTAGAATTTACATGTATAATTTATTTTATTGCTCTGGCTTCCTGACTAGCTGCAAGATCAAAAGGGCTACTAACCTCTGAGTTTCTGTTAGCCTGGGAAAACCAGAAAATTGTTAAGAATGATGTAATGTGAAGCAGCACTGTGTTATCAATTTAAGGAGAGAGAATCAGAGGGCATTTAGCATTTGTCTTGAGAACATCCAACTGACCAGCACTCAGTCTATGCTCTATATGTAGGTTTATTTTAGAACTGTGTTTTCTCTTAGATATACCTAGCAGTAAAAACTAAATGAAAACTCCAGCCAAACTAGAACTTCCATTGAGTAACCTCTCAAACCTCTTGTATCAGAGGCACATGGGATATATGCAAATTACACTGATGAACATCAGTTGTTTCAGCTATATGGCGATTCTGAATGCCCATGACTTATTCTTTAAGTCGTTTCAATGGACAATTTCAGGCCATTAAAGCCAAACCCCAGTAGTTGTGGATATGCATATTTTGGCCTTGTTATGACCTCATCAGCACAGTACAAGCAGAGATATAGCTAGGAAATAGGAAGATTAGATTAGTTTATTTCTGTATTGATGTCAGAACATTTCTACTGTATTATTTTAAGTATTTCCCTGTGATCTCTGAACTCCTGACCAGCACTGTGTAGTAAGAAGTATTGTCTTGTGTTTTTATTATTTATTATTAAATATTTTTAAACCTTTCAACTGTGGCTGTTTTGTGTAGAGATAATTTAAGCTCTAGAGTACATTGCATGCATACAGTGATATTGGCTAAGCCACTCCAATAAGCCTTGACTGTTCAGTTGCACTTACCATTTGGATAATAATAATATTGCACAGTATAATTGGACACCCTTTCATAAGGGCCTTTTAGCAGCTGATACATATTATTGGGTGGTGGCAAGTGGTATTACTGTATAGTCTGGGTAAAAGGGACACAGCTGGAGAACATGTGCCAGCCTTCCCCAGGAGTGCCTGCATGGTTGTATATAACTTTTATCTCAAAGTGTGTGTGTGTGTGTGTGTGTGTGTGTGTGTGTGTGTGTGTGTGTGTGTGTGTGTGTGTGTGTGTGCGTGTCTGTGAGCTACTTGGGCAGGGACACGAACCACTGATTGGACAGAGAGGGTGTTGTAGGTTTTAACTTGCCCACTAGGCTGAGATCTGGATCCTATAGCTGTGCCAGTTGGGAGTCTTATTGGGGACCTGGAAAGAAAGGAAGAAACCAGCCCAAGACTGACTGTGATCTCTGTGTGCTCTTAAGGGAAATTGTACTTTACTGTGTGTGTATTTATTATCCTTTCCCTATATGGATGCCTCTTGCTGGTGTTAGTGGTGAGGATTGAGGCTCCTTGATTGCTGGGCCAGTGCAAGGGTGTCACACCTGTTAAGATCTGAACACAAAGCAGTCACTTTCGAAGTCACCATCTCCCCCGACCCCCCCCCCCTCCACCCTCAGCTACGTCAAGCAAAAACACTTTTTCAAAGCTGATTACATCCTCCTGAGGGAAGGTATAAACAGCTTCACAGCCCCCTCCCCCTCCCCAGGAACTGGCACATATGTCCAAACCTACACCAAAGTACTATATGAGAATTTATATAGTTAAATGGAATCAGGAATACCTGACAGGGCGAAATCCTCCTTCTCAGGGAAGAGTAAACCTGTCTGATGGACATCTGCAATAAATAAACTCTTTAATAAAAGGAAAAATGTGCTGTCCAGGACCAAGAATGAGCAGGTGCCTAATTGGAAGCAATCTGTCCTTAGTCTGAACAAGCAAATAAGAGCACTAGTGAAATCCTCCAAAGCAAACATTGAGTCCAAACTGGCCACATCTACTAAAGATAATCATAAGGCCTTCTTCACATATGTCTGCAACCTCAAGGGAAGCACCCAGACCTGCTCAGAACTGGTGGTCAAGGACACCACATACACAAACTCTGTAGATATAAACCACCTGCTGGCAGACAGGTTCAGTGAAAACTTCACCCCTCTGTCTCCTCATCAATAAAACAGGACATACCCACTACCTACCCCCTCCCCTTATCTCTAGGGAGCAAGTCATCACTGCCCTCTCAAAGGCAAAAAAATACAGCCTCCATGGGACCTGATAACATCCCAGGCTGTATCATGCATGAACTTAAGCAGGAGCTTGCAGCACCATTAGGCACCCTATTCAACCAAAGCCTGAGTACTGGCTCCATACCGGCTGAGTAGAGGACAGCCACTGTCACCCTTTTGCACAATGGTAGAGCATCCACCGATCCAGAAAATTATAGACCCATGAGCCTAACTAGCCTGACCTGCAAGGCCATGGAGTGGATTATCATGAACCTCATTAACAAGGACATTGGCAATCTCCAGATCCCACACAGTTTGGTTTTGTCAAAGGGAGGTCATGCCTGTTAAATTTGGTTGACTTCTTTGAGACAGTCACCAAGGCCATGGATGAGGGGAAGACAGTGCACACCCCCTACCCTGACCTGGCCAAAGCCATTGATACTATTCCCCACTCAGGTATAATAGATAAACTCTCTCAACTAGGCATTAATCTATATGTTACCAGATGGGTAGCAAACTGGCTCACTGATAGAACCCACCTTTCAAACTAGGGGAAGCCACCTCAAGCAGTAGATCCATTGGGAGGGTGGCCTAATGGTTATGGTGTTTGCCTTACAAACACAAGGTGCAGGGTTTGAGTCAAACAAGGGATAATTGGCTAGGCTTAAAATGACTCGCAAGGGCAGTTCGCCTAGTACTAATCTATGAACCTATGAACCTATAACAAGAGGTGTACCCTAGGGATCAGTCTTGGGGCTTCTGCTGTTTGGGATATATTTTTCTGAGGTACACGCCAAAACCAGTGGTATATGACTGACAAAGTTTGCAGATGACTGTAAGCTGGGCGCTGTCATCAGTTCCCCTAGTCATGTGGAGATCCTCCAAGAGGGTCTCACTCAAACAAATGACTGGTGCTAGAAACATGGCCTGAAACTGAATGCCAAAAAATGCATCATCATCATCTCCTTTGGGGACAGTGACATCCCCACAAATTATCACATTGTAAATAAGGTCCTAAGCACTCAATCAGTGGTGAGGGACTTGGGCACCCAGGTTGATAGCAAACTGACTTTGACCACCATATTGCCTCCGTTGTATGGAAAGCTTTCTACATGGCCCACCTCATTAGTAAGGGTATCTCATCCAGAGACAAGATGGTGATAATATCACTGTATTCTTCCCTTATAAGACCCATTATTGAGTACAATGCCCCTTTTGGCATGTACCTCACAAAGCACATGCAGCAACTGGAGAGACTGCAGAGGTTCCTCACCAGAAGAATCCATGGCCTCAAACAACTACCCTACACAGACAGGCTAAAGGCCCTATCCCTCTACTCAGTCTCCTACAGACTCCTCAGAGGTGATCTCTGTCTGGCATATAAAGCAATCTCAGACCCCACCCTGATAGGACTGCTGCATATCCACAAATCAAGCGCCACTCAAGTAGCCTGCACACGAGACCTCAACCTGGTTTGTGACATCAATAAGACTTGTTGGTGGGACAGATTTTTGTCCCAGAGATTCCCCTTTTTGTGGAATAGACTCCCTCTTCGCGTCAAGCAGAGTGCCTCATTAACCCTTTTTAAGCGCAACCTGGATAACTGGATGGGGAACAAAAAATACATCCCTGGTATTCCACATGTGTCCCTGCTGGACAGTGGCATAGGGTGCTAACTTGTTGGAACATGGTCTAAATTATTGGCTAGGTTTGTAAGGGCCTCAGGGACAATAGCCTAGTAACTTTCTATTATCCTATGAGCCTATAAATCCAACCGTAGTCAAGGTCTTCATCTTCTAGTTTTCTCCTAATTATTCATTCCAAACATGGAGGATATATCCTTTACTGTTCTGAAGTACTATGACAGTTGAAATTTTATGTTGAAAAATCAGGACTCTGTACAGGGGCTCGCAACTTTTCATTTCATTTTCAAACAAAAAAGCATGGACCTAAGGCATGTAAAGCAACTCTAGAAAA
Source organism: Protopterus annectens (assembly GCF_019279795.1). Classification (NCBI taxonomy): domain Eukaryota; kingdom Metazoa; phylum Chordata; order Ceratodontiformes; family Protopteridae; genus Protopterus; species Protopterus annectens. The sequence goes on from NC_056726.1 coordinate 530,643,353, forward strand.
ATGGCTTATAGACTGTATTCAGTTTTGGTGCAACAATTCTAATAAGCCTCTTCCATGAGCACCAAAGTCTCATTCTGCTAGAGCAGTTGCTACCTTCAGCCCTTTTTCTGCATTGCAGCCTTACATGATATTTTTGCTACAGCTACTTTATCTTCTCTCATCACGTTGATTCATGTTGTTGGCATCTGGCAGATTAGTACAAAGGATTATGGGCAATGAAGTTCTCGTTATTTTAGAGACTTCTGTTATTCTGTTCTATATGAAATAATCTAATATATATTTCACTGGAAGCTTTTTTCCTATTTGGGCAGTCAAGGATTTGGGGATGAAATATTTGGGAACTACAGCTTTCTTGGGTTTGCTTTTTTGGGGGGAGGAGCTGAAATAAATTACTACTGGCAGTCCTTTTTGCATTTGGTCAGTAGAACTTGCATGTTATCCTCTGTGAGATTGTACTAATTTGGGGGGAAAGGATTTTAATGCCTTTGTCTATTACTGCTAGAAACAAGATAGTCACTAATTATATGCAGTAATATATGACATTTTATGACGAAGGTTACAGTAGATGCTACTGATCTGCATGTAATGCACCATAAAATTTCACTACTGGTCTGTATGCTGAAGTAAGCCTTAGTTATATTAGTTGTTTTATATTTTAATAATTCTTTAAATAATTATTTTCAGTGGTACATTAATTAAAGAATGATCTGTGCCATGGCTCATAATGGGCTCTGAAATTCAATCCTAGTCCTACATACCTATCTAAAAAAAACTGCAGATGTCTCAGTGTGATAAAGCTGACCACTGGTTTGGGTTTCTTTGTCCCAGTGTGATAAAGCTGACCACTGGTTGGGGGGTTCTTTTCATCTTTCTTCCTACAGCATGTCTTTGCATTTTGAAAAGAAAGATGTTTCCTTTCAGTGTTGGCCACCAGCTGAAGGACAGTGGCATTAATGCGACTAGTTGATGGTCAGTGTCTTAGTGTTTGTGATTTCTGTATGTGTTTTCCTTCGAGTAGACTTTCATTGTGTATCTGACCACTATAGAACCAGTGGTCATAACCAAGCAGTGAGTACAAAATGTAAGTTGGGAGCTAGGACTAAGATATTTAAGACACTGCCCATTGTGCTGGAGGTCAGTGTCAGATAATTTGAAAGATTTCATATTAAAGCATAGGTAGCCAATGAAAAACCCTCTGTCTCCTTCTGAATTCCATATCATTTCAGGTGGAGGCATAAAGAATCCTCCTTCCACTCTATATTTTATTTATTTATTATTTATTTATTTTATTTTACATTTGTTGACCGGGATAGTCTGACAGTCTGACTGAGCTGAATAGTCCTTTTTCAGTGGAGGCCCAGGGAGAAAAGCTCCACAAACATTACAATAAAGTTTATACATAAGCAATTAACAAAAAGGATTCAAAGAAAATATTTTTTTACAACAAAAGTAAATAAGGAAGCAGTATAACAAAATCAGTACAATGTTATCAATAGAGCAAGAAGAATCATAGTATCATTTGCTGTTGCTGTACATCAAGTTTGAGGGAGAGAGATAATAGGCGTGTATTTTTAGTAGTAGTGTAAGGAGGTTACTGTTCTTAGTAAGGACGTCAGGTCCAAGAGAGGTAAAGAAGGCTACAAAGAGCTAAGAGGTAAAAAAGAAGTAGAGGTCAATGAAGCAAAACAACATAGGGGCCAGGTACAGGACAGTCTTATGGATAGTAGGGAAAGATTATGAGGGCTGAGTACAGTGGCAAAAAAAAGGGACACGCCTAAAGTGGGTCTCAAACCCATGACCTTCAAATTAAGCACCTTGTGCTCTACCAACTGAGCTAGATGGGCTATGTATCAGTTCTTATGTGAGAGTGGTTTTAGATTATAATGACTGCCAGAAGGATGAACATACCCTTTTTGGATGTTGAATGGGCATGTCTTTGAACCACCTTAGGGAACTATAGCTGTATCTGGTCATGCCAAAGGCTTTGACATTGCCAGTCCATTTTACAGTGCTTTATTCCGGATGGAATTAAATGCCTTTGCAAAATCAGTGAAGGCAATTTACATGTCCTGATGTTGTTACTAACAAATTTCCTGGATTTTCCTGACAAGGAAGACTCTCAGTCCTTTGCCTATCAGTCTTTTGACATTCAGAAGAATCATGTCTGATAGTTTATCACTACTGCTGTTGTCTCTTTTTCAAATTGCTCACTCATTGTTGACTCACAACCTGTCTATTCCTTCTCTCCTCCAAAGGTTACTGCAGTCTCTGTTCATATTGTCTGGAAGTTTCCTAAGAAGTGAAAATCCTCTTCACCTGTCTTTGATATGTTTCCCTTGCAGTATGTCAGGATTGCTGTACATACCATTGCACTACCAGGCTCCATAGTAATTAATTGTCTTTTGTGGAATGCCATTTCCCTACTCTCTAGAAAATGACCATATCCATCCTTCTGTGTAAACTGGGCCATCTTGTGAACTTAGTGTTTTTTCACCCAACTGTCATCTTGACACTAATTCTTGATGCCCAGCTGTTTGATCATCTATTCAGAAATCATGTCCTCTCTGATTATTAACATGGATTTCATCTGGGCTATGGCACAGCATGCCCTACTATTTTGTGATGACACCACAATCCCCGATTTCTGATAGTCCATTTAATTAATATCTAATCTCCATCCTTCTCTTTTTGTGAGGCGAACTACTGAAATTAACACTTATACCTCATTCTCAAAGGAAAATGATGCATAAAATAACCCATGAAAAAGTCCACAGGAAAAGCATATGGATTTTCAATATTTATATTATTTAAAGATAAAAATGCATACTCATTGGATCATTAAAGGTCCTGTAGTATTTACACAAAGTTTTACCTGATAGTTGGAGGCCTTGTAATGGAATGAATTGTTTTTAAACAAAACATTACCTCAGTTCAGGTATTAAATTAAACTGGTAAAAGGAGAAAAAGAAGACAAGCGCAGTTAGCTTGTGTTTGATTTCTTAGTGTAGATTACATTCCCTCTGTCCAACACAGATAAGGGGGAACTTTTCACATATCCAAATGACCTGGTCTGTTTTCCCTAAAAGATCTCCTGGTCTTGTTCAACTGTCATCTGTAATACAAGAACATATCCCAACTAGGGCCTGAGTACAGTTCCTTATAATAAATATTAATGGCAGTATGACTTTGCCAAGGTGAACATACCCACCTTTTTCTCTAAAATCAGAAAAGCAAATACTAGTCTGAACAAGGATGCTATTTAATGGTACAGATGAACTCTCTTTATCCACATGCAAACATCTGTTCTCAAATACATTTCTCATGGGAAATTAAAAATGAAGATAAAATGCAAACAGATTACAAGTTTTTATCAGAGTATGCAAGAAACAACAGAAGCTGAAAGTTATGTTTCGGTCTTAACTAAAACTATATACTAACTATAGGCTACTGTCAGCCATAAAATAGTTAAACACAGACAAAGCAGAACAAATGCACTGCTCCTGTGAACACAATCTATACAAGAAACTACCTGAAACAACTTTCTGGGGTATGGAAGAACTTAATCATACATAATAGAAAAGTAATGTGCTTATTAAATTATTTTATCACATGAAAATGTTAGATTCATGTAACCTGTGTCTGTTGAAAAAAAGATATCATAAAATGCACATTAAGTCATATATTTATATCAAAAGTCAGCAAAAGACTCTATTAAACTGCCAATGTTTCATTCATGACAATTAAGAAAAACCTCCTTTTTTGAGCTCGTATAAAAATATGTACAAATGAACATTCTCACTTCATTTGGGGTAAAAAGAAAGTTAGAAAGTAAAATATTTCTACACAGCTACCAAACTTTTATTTTTTAAAAAAAAGTCCATGACTGTCCAAAAATTATCAAGTCTTTTAGTAAAAGAAAAGTCCACAACAGTTCAAAATTTTAGTTCTGTTTTAAACTTTAAATCATAATAGAAAGGTATGCTTCTTCAGTACTATATATTTATATCCATCCATCCACAACTCGTTTTCCCATTTTGCCACATGGGGTCAGGGTGTCACTTCAACAGTGACCATCATCTAAAGCCAAGGTTTGCACAAATTATTATTATTATTATTATTATTATTATTATTATTATTATTATTATTATTTGTTTGTAATCTTCTACTATTCAGCAAAAATCAATTTCAGACAGTCTATTGTTTTCTATCCCTCAGTTCTGAATCTTCCAGTCTTCCTCTGATTGCTGGTTCAAGGGACCTACCAACACAGACAAAGAACAAACAGCAGTTCATTTATTTATAATAACACCTATATCGGGTTTATTCCCAAATACAATAAGGTCCCAATAAAATGTTTGCAAATCAGAATCTAAGGCATGTTTACCTGGTGGTGCACAAAAAGTTGCTTTGTATAATCTTTCTGAGACAAAGCTGCATAATTCTAGTCCATCAACTCACAGACACAAGGTACAGGGTTTGATTCTGACCTCAGGATGTTGGCTAGGCTTAATATGGCCTTCAGGACAGTTAGCCATTCACCTGTGTGTGTGTGTGTGTGTGTGTGTGTGTGTGTGTGTGTGTGTGTGTGTGGATGCACACTACTAGGAACTTGAAATGTTGTTGTCCCTTCCATCAGTCAAAAAGATATAAAACTCCAGTAGATTTTTCTCCCTTACCATCCTTTGGGAAGGTGTTACCTGAAGTGATCTAATGCCATGCTTTGTGTGACACAGTTTGTTTGATGTTCATTTGATTTGCACTTGGAAAAACTCCTTAATAGCCTTATGAATCTGTTTTATAACCTTTAGATTACTTACGTTATTTATAATACCTTCATTATAAGTGGCATTTCAGAAATGGGTTCTTCTTGCATTACTCATTTCAATCAGTCTAATAAGAGTTGTTGCTACCATCAGTTGTCCTAAACCAAATACAAAACATGTCTAGGTTAGACGGCATGATTTTGCACAGTAAAGCATTCATACACTGTTATATATCCTGGTGCATTACAGAAGGAAAACTGTCAATGAAACCTGAAACAAGTTAGATTCAAACTTAAATCTACACATCAATACTCTGATGTTCTGTAAAAACTGTCAAGTATTCAAGAAATTGATCAGATTTAAACCTATATCTGCCAAGTAATTTGAGGTATAGTGCCTGATAAAGCTATCAGTTTTATAAGACACACATCAGCTTTCAACCCAGGTATGATACTTATATTAATTTTCTAGTGACAAGTTTAATGGTATATATATTTTCTGGTATATTTTTTGAGGAATATATCCCTGACTACTAGCATTCTAGTAAATAAATTGGTTCTAAATCAAACTTCTACTTGTATGCAACAATACATTTCTAATCACTGCATTTCGAAGACACTTTTTCATAACATATTTTAAGTTAAACTATTGCCTTTACATCACATGTAGCTTCAACAGAATGTTTAAATTAATTTACATGAATTAACATCCCCTACTGAAGAGCTTTAGTGCAGCCACTAATTCAATATCTATCATGCTGTCTTGGCTCGTAAAGACCACAGTTGTTCTTAAAAGCAATGTCTGAGCAGAAAAAAATGAGTCTTAGGCCGAAATAAATTATATTCAGATTTGCATTTAAGAAAAATACATTTCTTTTCTTAAATTGTGAAAGAACTTATTTTATTTTTAATCTTAAAACATATTTAATTAATAATACAAATTAGAATCTTGTGTACAACATTAATTTTTTGTACAAACTTTTCAAATCAGAATGTTTTCAAATCTCAAACTTAGTCTCAGTTTTACCTCATGCAGATAAATCTGATCAGAACTTAAGACAGCCACTGGAAATGCCTTTAAGATTTGATTCAGCCACCTGCATTTCAGGCTTTTGCCAAACAATCTTTTTCAACAGATAAATTACGTTTATCTCAACAGATAAATTACATTTATCTTTTAACTCAGTTATTATTATTATTATTTTTTTTTTTTTTTGCTTCTGCAATTCAATTTCTTTCAGATCAAAATGCACAGATAATTCTTTAACTTGCTCAAACCAGCACTGCACTTTCCATAATAACTTCAAATCCATATCAGAAAAATGAGGGACAAACAGAAGAACACATTCTGAATTCCCAACTCTAAACAGCAACAATCTCCCCTTTATTTCTAGCCTGAAAACAGCTGTGTTGACTTACAAGTTCATAATTACCCAAACATGCATCTCAGGCAATGCAGTCAGAATGACCAGGTAAAATTACACACCTTTAGCTTAAGTACCTGTAAATGGTGTAGGGTAACACAGGAGTATATTTAGCCCTTGCTTTTTCATTTCTACAACTCAACAGTTCAATCAAGAACATTGCATATAAATAATATTTCTTCAGTCATAACTGATGGCTTCCGTAACATTTTATGAATACTACTTTGTTCTGATTTCTAGGGGTAGTGGTCCAATGAATTAAAATCTTATTTTGTGAGACTAATGGCTAAAACTAACAGTTATACCACTCTCCTGAAGGGAAAAATAACACGCAATTTGGGAAAATGTATAGAACACGCATATCAGTTTTTAATGTGTTACAGTATAAAAACCCATTCATACATAGTAGTTGTGGAATGTCACTCCTCTAGCAGCAAACACAGAGTCTTGAGATTCTTTTTTAAACAAGAAACATCTTTATTAAATTATCACTTATGACATCGGCAATCATATATTTATATGAGTGAAAACAAACCATAATGTCATATTTTTATTTGCAAACATTGTACATAACTTATAGTCATCCAGTCATTTTCAGTCAAACATTACATAGCTCATTCAAATCCTGTCTTCTTTTTAACCTTGTTCCTCCTCCAAAAATATTACTCTGCATGTATTATAGGTTCATAGGCTCATAGGTTGGTACTGGGCTATCTGCCCGAAGGCATATATTAGCCCAGCCACGTTGTGCGGTATTCACCGCCCCTTTAGTAGTTCCCTAGACCCTTGTACTAGTAGCTAGTACCCTTGGCCCCTATCTAGTAGTGCTGTTGGTGTGATCCCCGGTGTGAACTTTCTGTTACCCATCCACTCATCAAGGTTCCTCTTGAAGATTGATAGTGAGGGGCTCTGTCTTATGTAGATCGGGACCCTGTTCCATAGTAAGGGAAGTCTCTGCGATGGGAATCTATCCCTCCAGCATGTTCTATTCATTGTTGTGTTGAGGTTTATATCCCTAGAGCGTGTAGCTCGAGTAGATTTGGTTTTGCTAAGATGGAGCATGTTCAACAATTCTGGGTTGGACATGGCTCTGTATGTTAGACAGAGACCGCCTCTGAGAAAGCGGTATGCAACAGAGAACAGTCTTAGCTTTTTCAATCGTGCTGCATAGGGCAACTGTTTGAGGCCAGTAATCCTCTTGGTTAGGTACCTTTGTGGTCTCTCCAGCTGCTGGAGATTTCTAGCCAGGTACATTCCAATTGGTGCATTGTACTCAATAATGGGTCTGATGAGGGAAGAGAAGAGGGGAACCATTACATCCTTAGATCTTGATGCAAACCCTTTTGTGATCAGATGGGTCACATAGAAGGATTTTCTAACCACTTTGGCAACATGGTTATCAAAGGAAAGCTGACTATCTACTTGGGTCCCTAGATCCCTTATTTCTTCTTCAGATTTCAGGGGGTTACCTCCTATGTTGTAGTTTGCGGGTATTCTGTTTTTTCCAAAGGGGATTACTACGCATTTTTTTGCATTTAGCTTGAGACCATGGCTTTGACACCATGCATCGGTCTAATTTAGGCCCTTCTGGAGGATCTCCATGTCGGCCAGAGACTCTATTATAGCACCCAGTTTGCAGTCGTCCACAAACTTAGTCAGCCACAGCCCTTCCGTGCTTATTGCTCACACAATTCCAATTTTTTATATGCAATTTGCTCATACCCTCTTCTAAAGATCTCATTTCCACTTGTTTTATCTCTGTTACTATATTCACTACTTCTAGTACAGTTGGTGTAGACTTTGATTTTCATTTTCTAGTAATTGTTTTGTTTGCAGCCACAAAAATTAGACTCAGCAAGGCCTTACTATGTCTAGGCAACTCCAATTTTATATCATAGCTCAAAAAATAATTTCCTTAGTTACACCAATTTGCTTACCCAGTACTTCTGACAGAATAGTTTGCAGGGAATCTGTAAAGTCTGCCAACTCATTATACTCCCAGAAAATATATTCCCAGTTACCTCTTTCTTCCCCATCATATCTCCAGCATTTGCAATCTACTTGAGGAAAAATTCTTGGGAGTCTCCTTGGGGTACAAAAATACTTCTGCAAACACCTCCAAGTAAAGATCCCAAGTTTGCTAGACTTTGTTGCATATTTGGAATCCATACATATATAGTCCCATTCTTTCTTTGTCAATTGCTTATCCAGTCTCTCTTCCCAATCCTTTCTAACCTTTTCTGATTGATTCTTATAGTTATTATGCATTTTTTATATGCCCTACTAATTATCCCTTTTTTAACAGCAGCTTCTATTCTAGATTCTACTAAAAACTCTACCAATGCTGGTCTTTTGTTTAGGAACCCTCTATTTCTTTCTCTTTGCCTATACTCTGATATCAACCATTGATAGGGAAGGCAATCTATAGCCTGCAGTCCAAATAAGTTTTTGGCCTCTGCCTATTCTATTACCTTTCCCTCTCTAATTTTTTTCTCCCAATACCTTGGATCCTTTGCCAGTTTTCTCTAGTAAATGATAGCTCCCTCTGGCTATTGTCTGTATCCCTAATTGCATTCATCCCTATTGGCAGAATCTCCTTTCGCCATCCCCATGTTGGCTTAGATCTTAGAATACTTTCTGCTACCTTATGAATATAATATAATATAGTATTCTGTGTGATTATTGTTATTCTCCTTAAGGATTTGCATCCAAATTCTTAGTCTCTCCTTGTTTCTTGAGCCCTGTTTCATCATCATCCCTTTCCACTTTGAATTAGAGCGTTCTGCTTGTGCTTTGTATAGGGCCTTAACTGTGTAGCTCTGAAATACCCCTTCAAATCAAGTAATGCCAAATCAACACTTTATAAATTGTTATCCACAACTTCTCCACTGGTTGATAAATATATGCCAGACCTGTGTATAAAATTAAAGGCACTAAAACGTTTTACTGCTTGTATCTTACTATCCATATCCATAAAACAAAGCTTCCAGTTTCTCAGTTTTTGTATTTTTTGTTTAGTCTCTTCCCACATATCCTTAGCTGCCAATACAGAATCCTATTTAATCCATACTCCTAAGTACTTAATTTTATCATGTCAACATAAATATGGGTATTGCTGAACCAGTTTGTTTCTGGGTACACAGTTTACAGTTCTTGTTTTAGCTTCTTTAATTTTGTATCCCAAAAGGACTTGAAATTGTCTCCGAATGTTCTACAACACTGAAATGTCCTTTTCTGCTTCTATCAAGTAAAAATAATATAATAAAATAATATACATATATAAATATATATATATATATAT